>NC_056725.1:1221408571-1221518571 GCF_019279795.1 Protopterus annectens
TAATGTATCTATTGTCCTGCCAGTATTTATAAAAAAACTCGTAAAGCGAAAACCATCCCTAAGGACTGAAAACATCTGCTTTTAAAAATCCCAGATATTCCGTAAGCCTGGTCATTCTAGGATATTGCTATTCATTAAATGATTACCAGCTTTATAGTAACAGGATTATATGACATCCCTATTTAGGATAACGATGTAATTAAGGAATGAAGGATCTTTTTTTATTATGATTTCTTCATATCTCACATTCATTCACTGATTACTGGTTTTATCCTAATTAGGGTTAAAGCACAACCCCATTTAAGTTAAAGCCAGTAAGTAGAGAATGAACAATCTTTTTTCCTTTCTTTTCCCCCGATCAGTTGGCCACTTTTGTGGGTACCCCCTAAAGTCAAGTATGATCAGCCCCCCCCACACTTGTGAGTATCATAGGTGCTGAATGCCAGTTATGCATGTATATAATATGTTATGGGGATTATGTAGGTCATGGAGGACTAATGTAAGGAGATGATGAGGTACTGATTTCTACATTAATGAAAATTTGGGCTGAAATGTGGACTTCTATTACATAATAAAATGTGGGACTATATGGAAAAAATAAAAGTGCAAAAAAATATTTTGTGGTAAAATATATGTTTAAAATCAGAATGAAGAATATCATAATTATCTGCATTTGAACTGCATTGCATTGCTTGGTTTAATTTTGTTAATAAAGATCCCTACTGTCTTCAGTAACTGCTATGGATTTTTTTACATCCACAGAAATACCACCAGTTCAGAGAGATAGGACCTTGGTATAATATCTTATGTAAAATAAAGTACATCAGGAATGCAGCATCCTACTTATACTAAAATGCAGTACTACTAATGGAACATGACTCCAAGCACCTGGTACTGGGATAGAACCCACGGTCTTCTGATTTTCCTGGCATCAAAGACAACTGTCCTAATTGCTGAGCCACTAGCATGCATTATAAGACCTTCTGTAAGCTTTTTTTTTCTGCCTAGCTCTGTCCATTTACAATCGGCCATCATATGGACCAAGTGTCATTTGTCATGCAGATGTCTTATCTCTTTTTGAAAATTATCAATTAGATTGAGCATCTCATTGTCCCTTCAGATATTGCAGGAGCAGTATATATTCTCATGTCTTTTGACATCAGCAACTGCAGTACCTTTAACTCAGACTTCCAGATAGTTCCTTAATGTGGCTGCATTTGCCAAGCTCCTCTGCTAGGTTTTTGGCTGAGGTTCTTGCCCCAGTCATATTATCCATAGGCTGCAGGATTTGCACTGATTGCTATTCATGGTTAGCTCAGTGGTTAAAATCTTGTTTTTCACTTTTTACACCTATGAAGTAAGGATCTAGTCTACTTGAACAGCACCTCATCACATGTCATCTTGTGGTCCTTTTTACGATCATCAGATAAAAGACTGCTGGTTGTTCCCAGGACATCTTATGAAATCTCTCACATAAAGTATTTTGCCTGTCTGGTTCCAGTCCTGTAGAATCAATTTACTTAATATGGGTTTGCAATTCTGAGGCCTCCTTTTGAAGATCCCTTATATCCCATCTCTTTGAGAGAACCATCTTGAATTTGGAGATACTGCTTTTAATTTCTATAATCTGTTTCAATTTGGTGTTTTTTGCCTAACTTGTTGCAATTGTTATGCAAAATTCATTGCAACATTTTTACTACTTAATGGCTTTATGTTCAATGCCTAGGTTTAGACATTTAAAAACTGAAATCCAATCAATCAATGAACAATTGCACATAAATAAATCAATAAAATCCATTAAAATTAAATAAATATGCTGTTAATCTGTTTGTTGCATTATAAAGTTATCCTGCTATTGTTTGCCTTCTTTGAAAAAAATAGACTTAATACATCACAGTTATTTCTGCTTGAACAAATATTAGCTTGACAATTGTGCATACTTAAGAGTTTCTATGTAGACATCATTTTCCTTCTTTGTGCCTACAAAGTTTTATTCAGAGAAAAGTCAGACTGAATGAAAGCTTTAAAGCATCCTGCAGTTAGCTGGGGCTAATAATGACATCCTCCCCATTGCTTTCATTATTACAGCACAAGAGTAAATATACCAGTATTTAATTATTCCCAGCTTCCTGAAACTAATTAATCTTAGACTTTTCTGTCTTTTCAAACATGACATTTACTTATTTCACCAAGGAGGTGTGTATGGGTAATATCAAAAGGTCACTAAGAAGCACGGCCCTCTAGATAAGGAAATGGACCCACTGCAAGATTACACAGAGTAATGATAACATAGGCCTCAATTCCAGAAGACTTACTCTCAGTGTAAGTGACCAATTACTCTGAGAGCAGGCTAAGAGTAGGTGTTTTGGAATCTTGTCCCCATAGTAAGCCTGTACCTTACACTGAAGTAAATCACTTACACTGACAGCAAGCCTTTGAGAATCAGGGCAGACTTACACTGAAAGCAACTATTTTGGAATCTAGCCCATAACATGGCTCCCTGTAAATCTATCCTTCCCTACAGATTGATGTAAACCTCTAATTCTATTCAAAGTCAGATGCAGCACAAGGTAACCTAGGTAGATGTCTAAGAATTGGTGCTGGGTGTGGGGGGGTGGGCCTGGCCTGGCATTAAAAAAAAAAATACTCACTTCACTTCAATGTATAACAACTTCTAGCTGGCCTCTTGGTTTGCATTTCCTCAGAAGCATAGAGATATTTCAGCAGATTTTCTATTTTCTTTCAGAAGCTATAGAGAGATTTCAGTGAGAGATTTCTTTTTTTCTTTTTCTTCCAGCTTCTAGCTCTGTAGAGCAACTTCATCAGCTCACTCTGCACATGGGTCAAAAGTTAAGTGCACGAGAGAAAAGAAAGGTTTATTTTCCAACTTGGCTTTTTCAGAAGTGTAAGAGATCAAGTGTATGTGTGACTTGGCTTTCTTTTCAGAACTGCAAGAGATCAGATGTGTGCATCCATGCATGTTGTGTATGTGTGCACATGTGTGTGTGTCTGCGTGCGGACATGTGTGTGTGTGTGTGTGTGTGTGTGTGTGTGTGTGTGTGTGTGTGTGTGTGTGTGTGTGTGTGTGTGTGTATGTTTGTGTGTGTGTGTTACCCCCCTCTAGTTACAATCCTTTCCAGTTACATCTCGTGTAGGAAGGGCTGATTACAGACAAAACTTGCATGTTGGTCACAGACATTCAGCCAGAGCCAAGATGATTACAGAGAGTGAGAGAGAGAGAGAGAGAGAGATCAAGAATCATGCCTCCAAGATAGATGTCAGATAGACAATCACTCTAAGATAGATTGCAGCCAGAAGCCAGATAGTCCAAAGCTCCAAGTTGGATTGCAGGTACCCCCTCCAGGATAGTTTATAGCCAGAAAACACAAAACACTTTTTAAGTAAATCACTGCTGAGGTCTGTAATACCAGTCATTAATGTCAATTATTCTGTTCTGTGTTTTTTTTTTTAATTAACCAGCTCACTACCTTTTTTGTTAGCCAAGTTCCAGGAGCACATCTGGTTAAGTGTCTTGCTCAGAGCCGCACAGGAAACAGCTCATTAAGAGTGAAGAGCGTTAACACACTGCACTAACTGCCAGATGTTTAACTACTTCATTTTTTTGATAAATCACTGAGGATAAGTCAGACAACAATGCTAGTTAATAGAGTTTTGTAGTTACTGTTCACAAAACGCATTTCAAGTTAATTAGAGTTGAATGGACCTGAAGGCTCTGAGTGGCAAAGAAAATGCTTTGTGTAGTCAAAAGTACAAGGTTTGAATCCTTCCATATCCATCTGCCTACTAGGCACCTTTGAGAAAGCCACTCAGACAAAAATCCTGGGTTCCTGAAAAGGGATACTTTATGCACCAAGTTTACCTGGTTAGCAAATAAATGAAAGAAAATTGTATTTAAAATTTGAGCCTTTGTCCAGAATACTTCAGCAAAGAACTTGAGAGTTATATTTGTCCATTCCTTGTAAAATTTCTGTCTTCATGCAAATTGTTGTGGATTATAGGCATTAAATAAAGACATATATGAGTTTCAGACTTTGTATCCTCCAGAGCATTCTTGATAATGCAAAGCTTTTTATTCTAGCAACTTTTTAAGTATTTAAGAGAAACATTTAAAATCTGTCTTTGATTTTGGGTGTTTGTCTCTGTTTTGACCTAAGAAATTGAGAGAGCAGAGAAGGTTTAGAATGGGTTCCACTACAGGGTTTTTACAGCATTGAGCTGAGATAGTTTTTCGGCCCATAGTTATGTAATCATTCACTTGTTCTCAAGCAGGTATCTGCAGTGTACAGTCATGTACATGACTGTAATTGATGGCCGTGTGCACGTGTATATAAATAATTGGGTTCTGCAGCCCTCAGAAGTTACGGTGTAAGGGAAATAATTGATAGTTGTAAACAGGAACATCATTATACAAGCCATATTTGTTGGGTATGATCCTCTGTTTCCTTGTTTTGTTGACTGTTGACAGTGTACTTATTATTTGGCTGTGAATAAACTGGACAGCATGAAGTCTTCAAGCTTAAAGTTAACATTTTAGTTGTGAATATATGGTTTAATTAACCTTGTTTTATTTTTTGTAGGCACACATATTTAAATAAAATGCAATGTAATATACTATAGCAGTCTATCTTGTACTTAATGCAGATGAGTAAGGCTATGACCTGCTTCTGTAGGATCTGAATCTGTCAACCTTCATCTGATTACTATGTGACTCTGGCAAAGTCATGTCTTCAACAGTGCTACTAGGCTACCCCTGAAAAGAGACTCTTGCACTTGAGTGGGCAGTTCCGAGCTGTTAGTAAATGCATTGCACATTTTTCTTTTGAATTCCTGTACCCTTCATATAGATGCTTCACTATGTGCTGTTTGACTTAGAGTCCCAGCACACATCTTGTAGTTTAATGGATTGCTGGATGCATTTATAATAAATGTGAGTTTCAAGGGAAAATAAATTTACTGTTGCTCATGTTAAGTCTACTTTCACTGTGACACTGTTTTGTTTGTTTACCAAATGTCTGTCAGTGTGTTTGCTCTAAAGGTTGAAAACAAAGTTTAAAATGAAATCCAAATCTTTATGATTATTGTAACAATAAAAAAAGAAACACTACGAGCACTGACAGATATGAACAGTGTTTTATGGTAATTGTGGAGAGACAGTCAATTAATGGGATAGTGGTATGGCTACAAGTGTGTGTGGGGGGGCACAGGGGTAGTCCATTACCCTGTCTAAAGCCTCATTTGACCCTGACCTGGCAATGCTACTACTGAAAGTGTATACCCCTCCCTTTAAAGCACATATATTAGTATTAAGATTATAAGCTTTAGAGATTTCTGGTAAGGAAACAAATTCCTAGATTATTAGAGACTGGGTCACAAATAACTTAGAAATCTTTCCTAAGATAAAGCCAAGAGATAGTTAAAAAATTTACTGTCTAAGGACAGAGTTCTGCACCAGGGTACAGAGATGTGCTACCCACCCCCCTTAAGCTAGATCAACTTATAAATGCTAGTAGCTATTATACAATTACAAATGGTTAGGTACTATCCATTTTAATCTATGCATTAGGCATTATTTTTTTTCAATGCTGTTTTTCCCCGTGGTTGTTGACTATCTGACCCACAGCAAGGATTTATTCCTTCTTGTGGTAAAAGTCAGTCATAGTTGAGCTGATATTCAGGTTTGCCATAAGAGGTGTTCTTATTATGGGATAATCTTAACCCTGAATGAATAATCTCAACAATGACTGAAACACGGTCTTTTGTGAAGTTACAAACAGTTTGTCCAGCTATATGATCTAGCACAACATATCATAATCAAAAGAAGAACTGTTAAAGTGCTTGGCTGAGGATCTATCCTTGACTGGGTTCTTTCTTCATCTCCTATTGACGAGTTGTTTATATATATTCAGAGGCCATTTTTTAATATTTGCATGTAAGCCCCAAAACAAATTCCTAAAACCACACACTACTGTCACCCGAGGACCACCATAAATTTCCACTGATTTTATCAACGCCCTATTACTAACTAGTCCTGATTATAATGAACTTTTGAATTCTTTAATTCAGCTTTCCTCACAGTTCTATACAGAATGCCATCTTCAAGCCAAATAAGAGTAAGGATTACTTTGTATTCCATCAAGCATGCCATTGCAATAATCCTCAGTAATCTTTAAACACTTCTAGTGTACCATAAGCAATTTTCTCAACAGATTAAAGGGTACCAGCTAAACCCTCCCAATGAAGCCACACTTCTGGACATTATCTCTCAGTACTACAAATTATTTGCCATTTTTATCTCAACAACTCATAGTAATAACAGCCATAGCCTGCCTTAGGCATAGGCCAGCTAGGTGGCCACCTAGGGCACTGCTCTAACAGGGGCGCTTTTCCAGTATTTATTTGGTGTAAATAGACCAGGATTGGGGCACCAGGTGGTGTGGAGGGTGCCGTGGAGCCCTTTTGCCGAGGGCATCAGTTGACCTAAGGCCGTTCCTGATAACAGCACTGGTATTTCTCAGCATAATTCCCATTAGTCTTCTTCTCAATGGCCACCCTGTCTCTATCCCCTCTAAAACTTCTGGAAACCAGGGCTTCCTCACTTTTTGTGATGACCTCAGAGCTAACGGTGGGTGCACTGGCATAATCAGTTTTCATTCTAACCAACAGAAGCATTACTGACACATATGATACAAAGCTGTAAAACATAGTAATGTAGAGAAACAGGAACAATATTAGGCAAAAAATCACGAGGATCATAACATATATTACAAAGTTGTAAAACATAGTAATGTAGAGAAACAGGAACAATATTAGGCAAAAAATCACGAGGGTCATAAGCTATATTACAAAGCTGTAATGCAGAGAAACAGAAACAATATTAGGCAAAAAGTCACGGGGATCTTAAGATATATTACAAAGCTGTAAAACATAGTAATGCAGAGAAACAGGAACAATATTAGGCAAAAAATCATGGAGATCATAAGACATGTTACAAAGCTATAAAACATAGTAATGCAGAGAAAGAGGAACAATATTAGGCAAAAATGGGGATCATAAAATATATTTCAAAGATGTAAAACATAGCAGTGTAGAGAAACAGGCACAATATTAGGCAAAAAAATCACGGGGATCATAAGATGTCTAGCCATATACACGTTTAAAAAGTTCTTGCCATCTTTCTTTGAGTAATTAATATTGTTCATCTCTGAAATCAAGCAGAGCCATACATAATAAACCTACTTTATTTTTTTTATCGGCCGATCTGATCATCAAGACTAGCCTTAAAAGTAACCAAAATAACACTTTGTACTTTAATGGTAATGTATCCCATAGGCTGTGAATATGTTGAGCTTGGAATCTATCCCTTCAGTGTGGCTTGCTTATTTTTTTAGTGTTTATTTAGGTACCTAGTGTGGGTGCATGTAGATCCACTAGTCTGAGAAGAAATAGAAGATCAAATATGATTGTGTCTTTCATGGCTCAAATAGTGACACATAGGCAACTTCAAAGTAGTCAGTAGGCTGCTGACTATAAAAATAGTCATGATAAGCTATCTGAATAGTTTAAAGATTTAAGGCCTATCATTTTCTTGGTTAAAAATCTTTGGTGCCTTTCCAGTTGTATGATATGCTTGGACTTTTGCATCCAAAGGGGACACTGTATTTAATGAGGGCTCTGAAAATGGAAGAGTGCAGTGGTAAGATGATTTCTTTAGATGTTGAGGATACTCATTTGGAAATTAAATGGACCAGATGCAAGGATTAAGGATTTCCTGAATATGATGGAAATATGATGGCTGGATGAGAGTGAGAGAACTGT
Organism: Protopterus annectens; assembly: GCF_019279795.1. Lineage (NCBI taxonomy): Eukaryota > Metazoa > Chordata > Ceratodontiformes > Protopteridae > Protopterus > Protopterus annectens. The sequence continues at coordinate 1,221,416,408 of NC_056725.1, forward strand.
TCACATAAGTACTCAAGCTTTTTATAACCATGCCTATTTAAAGAGAAAAATCATTTATGACATATGGCATGAAGGCCTATTTTTAGCTGAATGCAGCTATGTTGCACTTTTTTCATTTAGCTTGGAGCTGTTATCAGTACACTAAGTATGTGAACATTCCAGGCTTTGTTAGAGTTGTTTAGTATCAGTAGATGAGCATTTAATGGTGCCAAGCTTACTGCCATAAGAAAACTTGATTAACAATATTTCAGAGACGTTGGCCTGGATATCTATAAAATAAGTACCAAACAGGAAAGGGGGAAACACTGATCCCTGCAGTATCCAGTAGTTATAATTGTACATTTGGAGATGGTACTGGCAAGTTTTAGAACTTGGAATATGTTGGATATCCAGTTTGCAATCCAGTGCACAATGAAGGTTTGTCAAATTTTTCAGCAGTAACAGTAGAAGGGATAGTGTCATAACCTTTAGCCAGATTGAAATAGGCAGTATGCACTGAATGACCACTATCCACATCCTCTGTAACCTTTTCAAAGAAGCTTACTAGTTTCAGGAGATAGGAGCTGAGCTTTGCAAATCTGAACTGAATGCAGTCTAAATCACTTAAGTTGCCTATGTCTGCATAAATGAGTTCTGCTATGATATATTGCATGGCTTTCACATAAGACTAATTTGGGTGATGGGCCTATAATTACTCAGATCTGAAGCAGAGTAGTCCGAGTTTAGAGGAGTTACAGTGGCTGTTCTGCAGGTATCAGGCACAAACCCCATAGGTAGAATGATTAAACAGTTTAAGTAGAGGCTCAGGCAGTACACACCAAGCAGTAAGAAATGCAGCCAGGTATCATTTCTGGTCCCACAGAATAATTATTTTTAACATTTGACTGGGATTCTAAGACTTCTTCCAAAGTGATTTCAGGGGAAATAATTTTTTCAGGGATAGTAAGCACACCGATTAGAGTATGTGTGGTAAAGTTAGAAATAAATCTGTCTGCTGATATATTGGCTATATCCTTGTCATCAATAAGAGTGCCCCTCCACAAATAAGGTGGCATGAACAGATATAACAATCACAGGCTAAATTCTCTCTTCTCCTCTTGCCCTTTTCTAAACCTAAGAAATGTAACCATATAGCAGGTTATCAAGTAGAACCTGTTCTTTGTCATCCAGCTTAGATTCTGTTTAGGTCATGGCACTGAGATAGCCCTTTTGGCTTTACCAACCATCTCCATTTTAAATTTAATCCAAACAAATGTGTACATGCATTGTTTTTAGATCTGTAGAAAACCCTTGACACCATAAACCATGGCATTCTAATACAAAGACTTGCTACCTGCGGTATAGCACCCAAATCTATAAAATGCTTTGAAAGCTACATCAGAAATAGGGCCCATGCTGTCAGATGTGAAGGCTTAGCCTGTGCCATTAGGAGCTCTGCAAAATTCAGTCTTGGGCTCCTGCTCTTCAGTGCCTTCGTAAATGGCATGAGCTCTCATTCTGGTCCTGCTAATCTAATTCAGTACACTGGTGATTTCCTTACTGCTCTTTATGCAATATTTTTGAAGTGTATTATCCTACAAGTACTTTTAGAAAAATAAATAATAGATAGATACCACAGTCCTGTATCTTAATATGACAAAAGATAAGCTTTTATTGAGTAAAATGCTGACAAATTTTAATGTTGAGATGAACCAACCATCAGGTTTTATCACCTCTAACTATTCCGATGCCATGTGCCATACAGTCTTTTATTTTTGTCCATATTACCCTTAATGTTACGTAGGTATTTAGTAGGTTCACAGCCCAGAGGATGGCTGAGGATCCTAACCCAATTTCCCCAAAACACCATCTGGTTTTAGGACTTACTCAAAGTCACAGAGTAGGCAAATGAAAGCTGTGGGAATCAAACCCTGTACCACATGATCTGCAGCTCACACCATTAACTCTCTGTGCCAACTGCCAGTTACATAGCTGCATAGTTCTATTTACTTTGATTAATTGTAATGTACAACAATTGCTGTACTGTAATCATCTGTATATTGTCGCTGTACAATACTTAGATATGAAAAATATATATTCACACGAGTAGTGTGTTTGTTGAAACACTTACACATATATTCAGGTTAACTAAACAACAATAGATAAATAGAAGTTAGTGTTGGTAAAATGGCAAAAACTGAAAATAAAAATCCAGTGCCACAAGAAACCAAGTTTAAGGTCTGTATTAATGTGGTGCAGCAGTAGCATTGTTGCCTCACAGCAAGAGGTTCTCCCATTCGATTCTAGGCTGAAGTGTAGGGAGTGCCTTCTGTGTGGAGTCTGCATGCCCTCCCCGCAGTTGGGTGGGTGTCTGAAAGACATGCGTAAATGGGTGTGCCTATGCTGAAGGTTGAATGTCGAGCTGGCACCTCGGCGTTCGTGAAAATCTACTTCCAATCATTAGTGACCGGAGTTCCACTGTGGCGACCCCTAACCGGGAAAAGCCGAAAGACAACAACAGCATAATAATAAAAAAAAATACAGTGAGGAATCTTGTCTATAACAAAGCTTCATCAGGCTGTCTTGGATAGCAGATTGCCACTCACAGCAAGAGGTTTCCAAGTATGATTCTTGGCTGGAGTGGCTTTGTGTCTAGTCTGCATGTCCTTGCTGTGGTTTTGTGGGTTACCTCTGGGTGCTCCAGTTTCCTCCCACATTCCAAAGACATGCAGTAGGTGGACTGGACACTCTAAATGTGCCATGGGTGTGAATGTGTGGTACTGAAGAAGTACCATGAGAGGGCTAGTCACCTGGCAGTGTAAACCTTGCCTCTAGATGATTGTCATTGTTGAAGTGACACCCCAACCCTGTGAACAAAAATGGGAAAAAGGGGTTGTGGATGGATGGATGGGGCTGTCAAATGAAGTCTTGTTATAGATGGAAGCACTCACTGTGTGTACCAATTGCATTAATAAAGAACGTTTTTGGCTTGTTTTAGAGTTGTTTTTTTCATGTTCATAAATTCAGGTTATGTGGTGGGTTTATTGTAGATATTCATAAGTTCATAGGCTCATAGGTAAGTACTAGACTAGCTGCCCTGTGGGCCATTTTAAGCATAGCTAAATTCCCATTTAAAGGAGAGAATCAATCCATGTACCTTGTCACTGTGAAGTAAATACCCCGACCATTGTACCTACACCCAACCCTTATACCAATCCTCAGCTCAAAGACTGTATTTTGCAATAATTCAAGCATCAGTCATCATCATCTTATTTATTTAATTGTTTATTGATTATTATTTTTGCATTTCATTCATTCATACTTAACACCTATGTATGGCATGTTCTGCTCAGAATTAAGTATGTTAGTTCTGCAATGTTGTCATCTTGGTCTCTCAGAATTAATACTTAACATCTTAGTTTATAGAGATAGCTTCTAAAACAGGAACAAGACTCCTATAAGACTGAATGGCCCTAGACTTACCTGTTTAAACCATGCATTCCTCACATTAGCAATACTTATTATCACATGTCCCTAAGCACATATCCTTAATCATACTTTAAACAAAGGAATTATCCCACCATCTTAAAAGTATACTCATATAATTACTTTTCCCTTATTCCTGCATTTAAAACATCCCAATAATTTAGCCAGATTGTCAATTTCTGTACTCTTGTGAAAACATAAAAAAAATCTAAATTAATTGTCTCACAGCAGCACAAATCAGGAATGAGTTTAATACCCTTACTGCTTTATAGAGTGTGAACTGTTTTATTTTAGTAATATGTAAAATGGCCTACTTAAAGTGGATATATTTAATGACATGAAATGAGTTAACATAACAGCTGACCATTAGGTATTCCTCAGACTAGGTGAGCAGCTCAGTTTTAAGGAAAGTATCTGTTCCTGGTACCTCTTGGACTGCACACTCAATGTAATTGCAAATGCTTCCTGTTGTGAAGTGGAAACACTTAGCACATGGAATCCCAAAGAGTTGAACGCTAGCTCCCACCTTGTTTACTTTTTTATGAATGGCACGTGGTATAACTAGCATTTGTGGCACTTACCCTTCAGCACTGTACAAATGATGATTAATGGTAAACTTATGAAAGACAATATTTGTTTGGCTGAAAAAATAGAAAATGTCGGACCTGCAGTACAAGCTGACCATCTATACACAGAATAGCCCACAAGTAACACTGCATGCATCAAGTATTATCCGTGTGAATGATTTTTTTCACTTTCACAGAGTGAATGTCTTGACCAGAGCTGTGGACTAGATACTGCCTGTTTGCCTGTGCATCCATATACCATGTATGAGTTTGGCTTGTGCAGCCATATACTATGCATGAGTCTGGCCTGTGCAGCCATATACCATGTATGATTCTGGTCTGTGCAGCCATATGCCATGTTTGAGTCTGGCCTGTGCAGCCTTATACCATGCATGAGTCTGGCTTGTGCAGTCATATACCATGCATGAGCCTGCTGCAGAAGTTGCCATGATACTGCTGTTGGCTAGCCACCATCACTAACATCACCAGTGGGAGGAATAATAGCGAGAGCTATACTGTCACTATCAGTGACTAGCTGTGGCAGTTGCACACCACACATGCACATAATCTTGTTGCATAGACTAATAGGTGGCAAACATTATTCATGCAGTAGCAGGATTATACTGAAGGGCACCCTCCGACTCATCCAGGCAATACAAAATGGTCATTCAACAGGCTAAACACTCACCCATTGACTATTCATGTCTGAGGCAGGGTGGTGTTGAAGCACTATTTGGCAGATCTATGGGGGTTATTTACTGGTGTCATTGGCCAGAGTCAACTGGATACCCTGTGTCACCTGCAAAACAAAAGAAGGAAGGAAGACATAACAAAAAAGTTGGGTGATTACTCAGTACTATCTATACCACTCTACAGATACTAAAATACCTCTGGTTAATACTCAGTACTATCTATACCACTCTACAGATACTAAAATACCTCTGGTTAATACTCAGTACTATCTATGCCACTCTACAGATACTAAAATACCTGTGGTTAATACTCAGTACTATCTATACCACTGTACAGATACTAAAATACCTGTGGTTAATAGTAGTAAAATGCTTTGCACTTTTCAACTAGATGAGCATGAGGAATCCTGCCATGAGGAAGAGCAGGTAAAGTGAGCTTGTGTGCCTAATATCATAACATCATAGACAATGTCAAGATACTTGGCAGACACCCCCATACATCACACACTACCTAGCAGTTGATGGAATGGTAGCCGTTCCTGTTTCATTGCCATTCCCTCAGTGGTAGAGATGAGGCACACATGGCAGTGTGGGTGAACTTTATTTCACCAAGCACCACAGGACAGCATGCTATCCTGTAGAAGGCATGCATGGACTGGATTGGTCCTAATGTGATACTAGGAAATAGATGTACTTATCCACATGTACCAAGAGTATATTGAGAACTACAGAAGTATGCCTGAGGCAGAAGCTTGTAAGATACCCAAATTATCCTCTGTTTGTCTCTGGCAGGTCCCTGTGGCAAGTATATGATAGGGTATATATACCTTGTTATCCACAGGTATGGGAAGGCTATGTTTCCCTCTGTCCCCATCTGTGGGCCATACAAACTCTCTGAAACCTGTACCATGTGTCTGTCTACTCTAAATCTGTTCAAGATTTCCTGATCTAAAAGATCAAATGGATCAGCCTTTGCCTATAGTTTAATTTTCTCGGCACTGCTGAGCTCATCTGGTTTTGAAGCAGCTGAGACAAGCACGTCAGAATAAAAAAGCAGCTAAGCTGGCAGTGAAAGCAAAAATGTAAATGGATTGCAAAGCAGATGAAAAAGGCAAGACCTAATTCTTCATAAGGGTTATGCACGACATAGCTGTGCATCAAAAAGTGAATATGAATCACAAAAGGCAGGAACAGCTCCTAAAGTATACGCATTCTTACCATATTCCTCATTTGCATCTCATTATACCTTTGTTTGCATACTACTTTCTCAGACTGGTTTAAACAGCTGTACTTCAACACATCTGGTGTCTCTGAATTGCACCTTAGCTGAGCTTAGCTGCAGCCAACATGCATTCCCACTGTGCCTAAACACAACTATGAATACCACCCTAAAGCTTAACAAAAGTTAGAAGTGCTTAAAAACTTGTCTTTTTCCCAATTTCAGAGTGTAATCACCTAGTTCCATGCAGAGTTGTCTGCTACAGTTAATATACATAACTGCTTTGAAAATCAGCCTATTATGCATATCTGAGGCAGAGCAAAAATAACGATGACAATTATTTTTGTAATTCTAGAATACTTTATAGCAGTATTGCAAAACAGTTTTAACATCTACATCTTAGAAGAGCATAGCATTTGTGATTTCTTAGTGCAGTCATGTCTCAGCAAATATTAAGAAGTCTTCTTGTGTGTGTATTCCCTGGTATTCTTTCATTGTGTTGTTTTCATAGAACGTGTTTGCTTTTTTACAGTTGGTTTACTGCATTGTTTGAATCTCACACATTTCTAGGGATCTTATGTAATCTAACAGACATTCTAATCTTATTTGTGCATCATATAATACTTTTCTATGGACTTTGCTTAATGCATAGTCTTGCCCAATCTATGATTTTATTTTTCGATATATAGCTCTGAAGCTGAAGTTCTTTGCTAGTAACTTTAACCTGACATGGTATATGTATTTTGCTTCATTTTCCTGTTGCAATCCTTTCCTAAATTTAACAATTTCACACTGTATATTTCTCTTTGACTAAAGTGTTTTTTATAACTTTAATTAAATATCTAAATTTAGACCTTTTGTGTCTGCCACTGGTTCTTAGAATTGTTCACTTTTTCAGGTGCCATATGCAACACTAATGTTTTCCCTCCTGCTTCATTCTTTAGGCTCATTGCTGTTACAGAGTTTTGAAATGTACTATCCAATTCTTTCACAGTGCACTTAGACATTATGAGTCTAATTCTGTTCTGTCCTGGCATACTTAATCTTTATGGTAATATTTTCTTACTTTTCTTACTTTTATACTTTTATAGTTTTTTTTTTTGTACTTGTTCTTCTTGCTAATTGTTTCTTATCCTACATGCTTTACTTTGTGCCCCTCAGTCATTCATTTTTTAACCATCAGACCTTTTAAAGGAAATGTTTCTTCTTAACTTTGAAGATCAGTGTTTGTTTTTGTGTGTCTCTGAAACAGGGATTGTATTCTGGCAATTTAGCAACTACAAAAAAATAAAAAAAAACAATTGAAACATGCTGTTATACTTAATGTTTTTATCCTTATTACCATTTTTCTATCACATCTGCATCGTATGTTTCTGCAGTGCTGCTGTCCTTTTCCAGATATACTGTCTTGTTGTTGTGTCTTTTGGCTTTTCCCGGTTAGGGGTCGCCACAGTGGAACTCCAGTCCGCTAATGATTTGCAGTTGATTTTTACGTGCTGAGTTGCCAGCCCTAACGCTCAACCTTCAACGAAGGTACACCCATTCACGCATGTCTCCACGCAGAAGACCCTTTAGCTGAGAGTCGAACCGGACAGCGTATTACTGTGAGGCGACAGCTCTACCGCAGCACCACCACACTCTGTAATTTTTTTATCTATGCCTATAAAGCCACAGTTCTTTGCCAGTGATTTTAACCTGACATTTCATATCTGTTTTATTTGCTGTTCCTATTACATTAGTTTTCTGAATTAACAATGTCAAACTGCATATTTTGCTTTGGTTGAAGTATTTTCTTACTTTAGTGGAATATCTATGTATCTATGCATGTAGCTTCTTGCTTGTCATTGGTTGTTGAATTATGTGCACTTTTTCTCCAGCCATATTTAGCTGTAATCATTTTATTATCTATGTTCACTTTTTATACAGTTGGTAACTCTTGCTACCAAATTCCTCCAATGTGAACTTAGGATCCACAAATCTGAATCAGTGTCATATTCTACTAGAGTTGGTATTTCTGGTGACATTTTTCTTACATTTTACATTTATCATTTTTTCTATATATTTTATGTGTCAATTAGTTTGCATTATGTATGATTTGCTTTGTGTCCCTTGTTCATCTATTGTTTTAGCCATCACACTTTTTAATGAAACAGTTTATTCTTTGTATTGAAGATAAGAATTCTTTTTTGTGTCTCTGGTACTGGATTCTGCCAATCTAACTGTTTTAACCATTTTCAAACATGAAGTCATACTTATAAAACAATTAATATTTACATTTTCATCTTTATCATCATGCCCTTCACACCAGCCTCTTATGTTTTTAAAGTGCTAACAATGTAGGTTTAATGAGCATTCATTCTTGACAGAAAAGTAAAAAAGTACAGTAACCATGCTGGGTCATAACTTTAGATATACAACCTTGAGTTACACTAATAAAAACAAGTCATGCCTAATCAGAAGGAAGATTTTAATTGTTACTTGCAGAGCGCATTATGTAGTCACCATAGCTGTGAAAACTCCAACTTCCTCTAATAGAGCACTCCCAAATTTAAAATCTTAATTAGTCTGACTTTGTAAAGATTTATAGAAGGTTATAACTTTAACACAGAATACCAGTTAGGAAAACCTTTGAGAAAGGGACAAACATGTGTCACATATAAAGGAGGAGCATACATTATTCATACCACATTTGGTATTTTTATTTACCTGCACCAACAAACATCTTGTAGCTAACTGATTGAACATACACAAGCAAGGAATGATGACCATCTATTCCAAGTTCAACTTCTATAGGCTATAGACAGAGTACAGCTTTACACCTTTCAAGTGACTCTTAGATTTCACCAAGATGGGTTATTATACCACAATGCTTTTTAGGTAGTCCGTGTCAAACTTTTTAAAACTTGCAGAGTTGCCTTCTTCTGTTCCACAATAATAGAAGAGTATATCTAATAGCTGCTGCTGTTGCACATTCCTGCACTAGATGGATGTATTTTCTCTGGCAATCTTAACAAGAAGCAGTCCATTTGAATGTAGCTCATTTCAGTATAAGAATGCCTGCTTAGGGCAGGGATGGGGGAGTTCCTGACTAGTACTGGAGTCATTAAAGTTGCTAATGTAGGTATCCCATAACATCTTTCTTCACTCAAGGTACAAACCACTACATATTACTGTGATGATGCAAACATATTGGAGTTATTTTAGTGACATTATGATCTGCTTTTTCTCCAAAATGCATGTTTGGTATTGCTTTTTGGTCCCTCTACTACTTGTTTTATTTGATTCTACCCTTGCAAAACTTCATGAAAAGTAAATGAAAGGACTGGAAATTATTTCATAAAAGTCACACACTACCCTTGACGTGGCATGGGTGACTTATAACTGATATTGTTATAATATGATGAAATGATGCCTGCTAATGTATGGACTTATTTGTCAAGACAAAATGCTGTGCTAACTCATATGAGGCAATTGCTACCACCTAACTGGTTTTATTACAACTGACTATCTCATATCTCAAGTGGTATGTACCAAAGAATAGAGTTTAGAGCATTGTCAATGACATATCCTTCCTTTACAAGTGGAAGCTAGGCTGCTGAGTTTTTTCTTACTGAAATGGCATTCCTGGAATTTGGACACACTGATTTCAGTATTGTTAAATCACACAGTACATATATAAAATGATGTGCTGTAACTTCCTGATTAGACCACTTCAGAAACAATAGTACTTAGTTCATTAAAAAAAAACTGGGCATTCCTTTTTCTATGAGGTTGTGCAATCTTGGAGCTAGAACACTTTTATAGGAGGGTTTTAAGTATGTACTTTCCCCCTGTGGAGTGCAGCGAGTTGTCCCTTTCAAAACTTTGAATTTGTCCCATTTCCTTTCTGTGCTTAGAGCCATGTCTACAATCTGCTTTTGTGAACTATGGATTTTAGCAAACAATAACTTTCTCCCTTCTCTACAGAAACTCTTCTTAGTTTGCCCACTTCAATTCATGAAGTAATTCACCTCAGACATTTAATTAAAAGCAATATATTTGTTCTCCAGCGCATTTTAATCTATGCAAATTCTCAGAATATTCCCTTTTAACCAACTATCCCACGCTGTATATATTGGTTTCTGTTTGTCCTTTTAGTTGACAAGCTTTGTTTTCGCTAATATTTAGCTCTTTTGTTTTCTGTGTTTAAAACGAATATCTGGTATTTTCTTCTTGCACTGTATGTACATTTGGGACAGTACATTTGTTCTAATTATCCTAGGAGACTGCTGCACTCAACAATTGCACCCTGTGTTCATTGCTTATCTGTATTCTTCAGTTGCGCAATATGTTTTGTTAACTGCCATAAAAGGTATAATTTTGAATCAGGCAATTACAGTCACAGACTTTAACCCGTATTGTCTATTGTATTACTATTACATAATCTTACTAAATTCCCCTGAAACAGGACACAATGGTAAGACCAGTGAAACCACCTGTTTGGACTAGCAATTAAACGGACAAATAGTATAAGAAGCTGTATTCTGATGATCAAGCCTTACTAAAGCCATAAAAGTGGTTTAAAGAACAACTGTAGTACAGCTGTCTGTCATCTAAATACTAACTGAAGTTCCATTTATTCTTGTTCCTGAGGCTACCTAAAGTTAAAGTATGAATGTTACACTTCACTAGATAGTAGGGCTGACACTATGGAATGTCTTAAGGTAAAGAAACACAGAATGTGCTTCAAGGATTATTTTCATATCCAGGGAGAAGACAGACAAGTGAACAAGAACGGCACCCAACAGATGCGTTTGCATTGCTTGGTAATGTGTCAGCTGGCACATCCTTTCTTAATACTTGCTTTCTCAACTGAACACTGAAAAACACTGAAAGAAGCCAGTTGAAAGGCTTACCTAGCATATTATGCATCTGATATTGCTGTCACATTTAGTGTAATCCACTGGGAGACCAAAACCTCATTTGTAATCCTTCAGAAATAGTTCACTTGTATTTGGTACAGCTCACATGTGTCCAAAATGTGTGTCTGGTTCTTATAAAATTGGCACATCCCACATGTGTGCTGTATGTGTGTGTGTGTGTGTGTGTGTGTGTCTGTGTGTGTGTGTGTGTGTGCGTGTGTGTGTGTGTGTGTGTTTTTCTTTTAAACTTGATACATCACATGTGTGCTCTGTGTGGGTGTGGTTCTCTTAACCTCTGTGCATTCTTTAAACTGTAAAAATCATTGATGTACGTAGGATATATAAAGAGTGGCAGCCTGTCAGATGTTGAAGACTTGATACTGCAAGTCCTACATCACCAGAAATTAAGTGCAACCTGCAAATAATAGCAAAGCGCAAAACTGCTCTTACACATTAAAAGTGTTTTTTTGCATGGGTACACAGGTTCATAGATTAGTACTAGGCTAACTACCCTTGTGGGCCATTTTAAGCCTAGCCAATTGCCCAATGTGAGAATCAAACCCTGCACCTTGTGTCTGTAAGATAAACACCTTAACCATTATGCCAACCACATAACCCCCTTCACCTTTGATCAAGGTGACTATACCCCAACACCTCCAATGTTTATACTGACTTTGAGATTGCTGTACTCAGGTAAGTGGGAATTCTCTGAGATACAGTGGTTTTAGAATTGCTACATATTCCCTATTATCAAACGCATCTTTCTCAATTTTGAAGTGATAGTTATGATCCTCAAATATGCACAAGGAAACCATAAGAAGCTGGGGGTGCACTAAATCAGAATGCAGTATGTAACATAACAAACACCAATTATTTCTACATTCCATGTCATACAACCAGCCTGCCATATTTGGATGTTATTGTTAATAGGAGGACAGAATTATAGTTCTACAATCAAGTTAAATAAGATGTGATAGGAGAAATCTGGTGTTATTTTGCTAATCTATTTACAATTTCCCTGTCAGGGGACCACCCTTTCCTACTAAAATGAGACCATGCTCCCTCAGAATCTACAGGAAAACTACTTTAGTTATAACAATCAATTGTTCCTGCCTTTTGGAATCATTTTCCAGTTGACATTGTGCAATTTACTACATGTAAGCACACAGAGGACACCTGAGCATGTGATTTGTAACCAATGTGATAGACAACAAAATAAAGCCAGCATATACAGTTATATTCTAGTAATGCACATTATGTACTAGAGGTACAGATAACCACATCCACAGTAACTATGACAAGTTCTATCTATCTACTAGTGACTATACAATAATTGTAACTTGGATATATTCTCACTAGCTGTGCAGACACTATACAGATTTTTAATGATTTATATTGTGCAAACAAAATCACATTTTATTCATTCTATCTTGTTAATACTGACACAAATTATCACATAGTTTGTATATACTTTTTTCTTTTGATTTGTATTGTTGATGTGATATCTGTATTGATGCTGTTGTTGACCTCTTGGCCCAGGCCATGCTTGACAAGTTGTATGGACCAGTGCACCATCCATGTTAACAAATGGAAACATAAAATGTATAATGTGTATGGTCTCTAACTGTGTACGGTCTGTACTCCAGAGCTTGTTAAGGCATCAGACTGACACTGCAGTGCAACTCATACTGTACAGCGCCAAATACAATAGTCAGATCATAATAACTAATCACCCCACAGTACAGAAACAGAAAACTTTCCTCAGCCTCAGACTGAAGCAATATCTGAGAAAATCGACAAAGATTTTTTTAGCTATTGTCCAAATACGGTTTACCATGATATGTTCGAAAGTGATCCAGTCAAACAATGACAACACTGAAAAATAAAGTCGAAATCTTACAACAGCGTAAGACCGGAATGTTGAAAATAGGAATGTCTAGTCGACATCCACCTGATGGACTCAGCTAACCTATACTACTAAGTGGGGGGGGGCTTCGTCCCCCTGCACCCCACACCCCCCCCTACTTAAATATACCAACTCTGAGATTGCACTACAGTGAGGAAATTGGCTACTTCTCTGTTCCTCACTGAAGTGCGACCTCCATCCACAGTCTCGACTAACCTCGTTCGACCTCTTTCAGTTCGATTTCCTGCCCCTTGACAATCATGTGTTCGCACATCAACTGTTCAACTTTCTGCAATTTGCATAAGTGATTTCAAGCCGTACAAATACATATGTAGATAGCAGCCTGGCATGGATGATAGACAATTTCACTCTTAATACAGAACTGCCCCATGCTAGTTGAAAAGGTTCAATGAACCCCACAGGATCTTTCTGCGACTTCAGAATATGACATTTTAGTTTATTCGCCCATTGGATGAGACATTAAACCAAGGTCTCCTACTGGACTTGATAGTAGCTCAGGTGGATGTAAAAGATCCCATAGTACCAATCAAACAGAGTAGGGAAAGTCTCTAATGTCAAATTTCCCTTAGTAGTATAAATATCTCCCCAGGTCTCCCCTAAAAAGAGACCACTAGTCTAGCAGGAATAACCTCTAAAAAAGGATAAATAAAAATAAATAAACAAAAGTATTATATTTGAAAATCAGGTAGTTGAAAAGTCGGTGTGTCTGTGTAATGAGATCTGCAATCATTAGCCTGGATTATCAAACCCACTTTCTTGATCGTGGCAATTCTAATGCCACGTTGTAACAATCAGCCAGCTGGAACCACCACTGTCTCCCTCCAGAATGGGTCAGCTGCTGTTACCCACTTGTTCCCATCCTCTCTCACTTGGCTGCTATCCAAATCCAGATTGTCTGGGTCACAGTCGGGGCTTTATTCTTCTATGCTACAGAGCAGCTGTGACTTTGGCATTATTTTTTTATTTTTTTGGTATGACTTTGCTGCAGGAGCTGCAAGTAACAGGGGGATTAAACAATAATCTTAAAGGTATTTCTTTCTTTCTTGTTATGTAGGTGAATGGATGAGTATAAACAGAAACTGACTCAAAAAACCGTCTTCTTCTTCTTCTGTATTATATTCATTCAGACTGGATTTGTACACAGGCTGGCAAAACCTCCAACTGTGGAAAATGTATGTTCGTATGCTCAGAAGCTAGACACCAACAGAAAAATAATTATTTTCTTCTGGATTTATAATTATAATGTGGATTGCTTTCTACAGTGATCACACCATTCAGACTGAATTTTGACATTTCATTGTGGCATTCCTGCTGCTTGTGAACTGTAACCCATTTACAAAACTGTATTAGAGGGCTGTAGATATTTTACTTGTAACTTTTCCAGAACAATGCTCATATTACCTTGTCTTCTTGTATGCTTCTTGGCCATGTTGTCTTCTGTGTAGAGTCTGTATACCCTTTCTCTGTCTGCATGGGTTGTCCCTGGATGTTACAGTTTCCTCCCACAACAATATATGCTACAAGTGAATTGGCATACTGGCATCCCCCCAAATTTCTATGGCTGTACGTGTGTGCATCCTACAAAGAGACAGCATCTCTTTAAGATTTGTTTTACTGCCTTGTTTTCAGTGAGTGCTAGGATAGACTCCAGCTTCCTATGAATTTGAATTTGATTAGTAAAGTTATCTGAGAACGAATGAATGACTGCAATAAAGTGTGGAGCCTTTGGAGCTGCCTTGCAGAGCACTCCTGCCTGCCTCAAATCTTGCATATGTAAACAGCATCATGGGTAGATTACATCACACTCTGCAGAATGTTTGGCCAGGACTAACAGCCTTAGTAATTTTGAAGATCAAGATGAGCAAGTTGTGAAAAGAAGTTAAAAAACATCAAGTCATGGGTGTTGCATTTAAAGCAGCTGTTTAATTCTTTTCTCTTCATCTGTTATCCACGTATTTCAGTATTTATGTTTGTATTAAATTTCCTTTGTAGAAGTATGTTGAAAACTGAGTGTTTCACTTGGCCCGGCTAGAGTTGTCATTTAAAAGAACTTGATTCTCTGTAAAATATTCAGGAAACCCAGTCTGGCCTGGTGTTGTTTCACTACATATCTAGATGCCAGCATCGAGAAACAGTAATGCCATGGTTTACATTTTCTTTTGTTGGCTCATTGGCTATGCATTTTTTTAAATACTGCATCTCTCATATGAGGTAGAATAAAATATTTCATTCTAGTACCATCTGCTGCCTTTATCTGAGCACCATCTGGCTTTCATTACTAAAACATTAGATACTCAACTTTTTTTTTTTGCAGTATTCCAGTAATAAACTAGAAAAAATCTGCATTAAATGTTTTTGTTAATTGAGATACAACTTTTAAAGACTGTGCACATTGTTAAGAAAAAGTGTTGTATAAAATTTTAAGGTGCAGTATTGGTGAGGCGTATTAGGAAGTGATGACTCCTGTATAAAAAGAAGCTTAATAACTGTGATTGAGGGAGAATACATTGGGATAGGATTAGTGTTATATCCTGGGAAATAAGGAGACCACACGGTTTCTGGAGTTGTAAGGCCTTTCTTTATTAAGAGCCTCCAGGTGCGCACCCATGCTACATGCTGCCAACTTCTGCAAGTCACACATACAACCAACAAGTTGTTGAATTCCCACAGTGCCCCCCACAGTACAAACAACCACACATTACGAGTACTACTACATTCCCCCTTTTTTGCTATGACACAATTCTTACATATAACTGGTTACCATACAATCGACTATGTTGTTCTTCTTGTCTATACATGCACTTTGTTAACATCGATAGTCCTTCAAGTAACTAGGTTTAACCAGCACAGCACACTTGTAGAACCGGTGGTGGTGTCCACCTCCTCGGTGACTCGGTGTCACAGTTACCACCCACGTTGTGTGTGTCCCTCCTTCCCTGGAACGGTTCCATCCCCCGGAACCTCCCCTTGTCAGCCCCGGGCGGTCTCCTTGATTGGCGATCCCCTCTGCGAGCCTTTATCGAACCTTGGTCAATTTCAGAGTCCTTTCTTCTGCCGGCTTCTTCTGTTCTCCTTCTGAATCTGGTGTCTCCTCACCAAGCTCACCTGGTACGACAATGGACCTGTACTTTGATAAATAAACCCTGAATCCATTTTTAGGTCCAACTGAAATTTCAAGGCCATCACTGCATCTCTCCAGAGAACTTCTCTCTCTCTCTCCGCATGATCATGACATTTTTTTGCTTCCCTCCCACCTTCCTCCTCCACCGACGTCGGACGTTTGGATGTGATCATCATCTTAATCTCTTAATCTTGCAACATCTCAACAAAGATACGGGTGACAAAGGGTGTGTAGATTGTGGTAGTAACACCCTTGATAATTTTGCTATTTATACTTTTTTACTTCCTTCTCCGTATGGTGCTGATGTGATGTATACGATGCCATTTTTTTTCTCACCCCTTGAACTCTCTTTCACTGTGGAACATGAAGCATTATTATCTGATACAATAGTCTCTGTCCCTTGCTACTGAACTCTCTTCCTCAAGCATTCAATGGTAAGGGAAATGAGCATCCATGATTATCAAAAACATTTCCGTAAAGGCCCCCGGCAATATATATGAAGTCTGCTGGTCTACTCGCCTCGCCACTCATGGGTGTGGGTGCGCCGCCACAGGCAACAGGCAATGTGTTTGACATGTTTTTACACTCATTCACAGCGACTTCAATATCGTGTTCCAACTGGGGGCCACCAGAAATAACTTCCGCTAAGGCCTTCATTGTGATGCCCATGACGACCTTGGTGCAACTGCTGCTGTAAAGTGCCTTCTTTCCTGGGGATGATTATCACTCCTGCCCCCCACGCATCCATCCAGCTTTGCACACTCAGCTTTTTTCACTCACCTCAAAAGGAAAACTGGATCTGCTGGACCCACTGAAACACTCTAGCTAGCACCGGATCTTTGTGTCCCATTTCACACTCAGTTCCCTGGCAGACAACGCGATGTCCTCCATCATCAAAAACTCGGTCCTCCTCCTCCCTCTCCTGATAGATACCGGTAGATGTAGTAGCATAGCGGTAGCATTATGGTGTGTACTATGGTTATAAACAATCTCGTATTCATAAGCTCTCAATAATTTACAGCCATCTCTGAAAACTCTCTGGAATCGGCGGCACGGCTTTCATCTCATTGAACAATGACAACAAAGGCTTATGATCGGGTGCAAATAGTAAACTTCCTCCCATAGAGTATTTTAAAAATCTAATTCCAAAAAAAACAGCCAAATCCTCTTTATCTTGTTGGAATAGTTTTTGACTGCTTTGGTGTTAAAGTCCGTGACATGAACCCAACTCTTCTCTCTCTCTTGTCCATCTGGCATCCAACACAGCCCCCCCCTAACCCATACAGGCATTTGTTCCCAGGGGTGTGGGTGCCTGATGCATCCACCTTGTAGCAGAGGAACTCTTTCTTTCCCCATGAAAGCAGCAAAGTACACCCTTACGCCCTACTCTTGCTCTCTCCAGTCGCCTCAGCCCTCATTCATCACGTCTCCAGATGCTCTCGAATGTTTCCCACCCAAAACAGGATATCGTCCTAAATACACAGCCACCTTCAATTCCTGCCACCAGTCCCTCCATTATTCTCTGAAAATAGTTGACACTCTAAAAAACACCCAAGGGATTGATATAGTCACCACATATGCGCACAGTAACATCTGGCTTTACTAATACACAATTGGTGCGGCGGCGGCCCATTCTTTTAACTTTACTGGTTCGATTATACCTTGCTTAGTGAGTCGCAACTCAAACTTCTTCTTCTCTTTCTTCTTCATTGTGATGGGGTTGGTAAAAAATTAAATCTAACGCTTTTTTTTCTTTTTTTTTTATTTTTGACCCCTCCAGGTCCCCAGTTCCCTCTTTGAAAACTCTTCTTTTCTCCCTTCTCTTCTGTCTCTTCAGGGTCTGGCCCTGCTGGTCTACATTATGGAGGGTCCATGTCCAGCCCCAACTCCCTTTAACCACGCCGGGCCCTTAGGTTTTTTACTTACTACCACCATAACTGGCAACTGACTACACCCCGTATCCACTTCAAACTGCACCATTTTTACCATTTAAGTCCAACTGGTTTTTTAATGATCAACTCTTTCCCCACCTGGCCTCTTCTTTATAATAACATTGTAAACACTTCCTCGGCTCCCGGGTGTGTTGATGTACCTTCACGCGCATGTGTGGTGCTACCGTGCTTTTTATTTTTTTTTCTCGGTTCCCCTTTCCATTATTTTTTCTCCCCCCTTTTCTTTCCCGAGGGGGCGCGTTGAGGGCGATTTTTTTTTTATTTTTTTTTTTTTAATTTTTTTTCCATTTTTTTAATTTAAAATTCATATTGACAGATGTTCACCTCCACCATGTAACAAGCATACTGACCAGACTTCCCTTAGACTTTGGTCGCGACCGCTTCAACCTGCAATGGTTTTTGGTTGTGCTGCAAATCACGTCTTAGTCGCTGTTTCTTTGGCCTGTGCCAACCAACTTCACTTTTTTTCAAGCAAGTCAGTCAGGCTCGCTTTCTCGCGTGCAGTGCGATGCCAATGCCCCATCTACGAGCTTCTCATCAGTCTGTCCTCATAATCACAATGTTGCGCCAGTTCCCTCACACTGCGACATACTACCCATTACCTTCATTGGCCCATCTAGTCCCTTGATGAATTTAACTTGAACCTTGGACCATTGCACTGGGGGTTATAATGTGTGACTGAAAGCTGCTCCAAAACTCTGAACGATTTGTCCCCGGTTTATCAGGACCTCAATAAGTTCCTCATCACTGTGTCAGACTGCTGCCCCCGAAGCTCAAGCAATATGGCTCGCCGCGACCGCCGCTCATTATCTGTCGATGCAACCAGTGACCCCAACATGGAACCAGACATCACTCCGCCGCCCAGTCTCTTCTAGTCCGACATGATGAACACCACCCCCCGTTTTTTCACTCACCTGGAGAGGCATCCCATCCGCCGCCAATATTATATCAGGTGCACCCATGCTACATGCTTCCACTTTCTGCAAGTCATACACATACACTGGAACCAAAAAGTTACCAGAGAGAAACCAACATTTACATGAATTTGTCCAACCAGTACCCCAACACAACAACCACATTACCAGCCCGAATACTACAATTAGAGCAAACTTTGTTTATGCACTAAAGTAAGGAATAAGGCCACTACACTGAACAGTAACATATTTTGTACTATGTAAAATATAAACTAACTTGTAGCTCTACAATTAAACTGTGCGTGTCTGTAGGGTACTATCATTAACAATCTGCTTATTATATGTTTTTGATCCCTAGGAGGCATGCTGATGTTTAACTCATGCACACTGTGTCAAACACATATGGATGCATAGTATGTCAAACACATATGGTTGCACAGTATGTCACACACATATGCTTCTTATTTAGCAAAGTTTCTGCCTTCAATCATGTAGAAACTAATGCATAATTATCTCTCCTGGAGTATGCTTTTTTACATAAATCACTGCAAACATGACAAAGTAAGAGATTCAGTACTGCAGGCAGCATAGTAAAAGGAGATGTTATATTTTAGCAATCATCCATAACTGGGTGTAGTTAGTATTGAATTTACAAATTGGTTGGTGTGGTTTAATTATGAAGTTGAAGCCCAAGTTATAAAATATCCAGCTGTGGGTAAACCCAGCATTGTTCACTCACATGAGTGGATTATTACTGTTATACAATGACACTGTAAAAGTTTGGGAATGGTGTAATGGTTAAGATGTTTTCCTCACAGTCACAAAGTACAGGGTTTGGTTCTCACCTTTGAAGGGGAATTTGACTAGAGTTAAAATGACCCACAAGGGCAGTTAGCATATTACTTACCTAAATTCAGACAGTCTTTCCTTCATTTCAGCCTCTGGTTTCTGCAGTTTTACATAATACCTCACTATGGCATTGTTGGAAAGCTCAGGTACAAACCCTTATTTCATCTAATGGATAGCCAGCTGGCTCATAGACAGGGCCCAGGAAGTTAGAACTGGGGAATCCACCTCTACAAAGAGGCCAGTCACAAGTGGAATCCCTCAGGGATCAGTCCTGAGACTGCTCCTTTTAGACATTTACTTCTCTGAAGTCAAGGCCAATGTCAGTGACCTCTAGCTGACTGCAAATTAGGAGCTCCCCCACTGAAACAAATGTTCTCCATAAAGGGCTGGCACAAACAAACAACCTGTGTCAAAGCCATGGACTAAAACTAAACGCAAAGAAATGCATAATAGTATCCTTTAGAAAGTCACCTACCTCTGGTACCTATCATATTGACAACCACACACCTAAGAATTGACCCAGTAGTGAGAGACTTAGGGACACACATAGACAGTAATATAGTCCTTGACAATGTGCCTACATAAGTGAGGAAATCATTCTATGTACCACAACTTATAAACAAATGTATGGCATCTAGGTCCAAGAAAGTCATTGTTCTACTATATTCATCATTCATCAAACCTATCATTGAGTACATTGCCCCCTTTGGTATGTACCTAACCAGGCACATCCAACAACTAGAATGCCCACAGAGGTTCCTCACAAAAGAATACGAGGTATAAGTTATATGTCCTGTATTCTGTCTCTTGCAGGCTGCTGAGGGGAGATCTATGCCTGGCATACAAGATATTGTCAGACCCCATTCTGATGGGCCTCTTGCATATCCACAAAACAACAGCAGCAGAATAACCCATTCTAAAGCCTTAAACCTTACCTGTGATATAAATAGGACCTACTGGAGAGACAGGTATGTTTCCCAGAGACTACTCTCTGTCTGGAACAGGCTTCTCATCCAGGTGAAGCAGAGTTCCTCCCTAACCCAATTCAAGTGTAACTTGGACACTCAGATGGAAAACGGGAAATGCATCCCTGTCTTGGCACCTATGTCTCTAATACACACATACAGCTTGTAAATGGTTCAATTCCCAGGCCCCTGCTTGTAAATGTTTCATCTCCCAAGCCCCTGCTTACACTTATCAAGGGTACGAGAACTTGTCAGAGATTTGGGATGCATGGCTAGGCTTAAAAAGGCTCTTGTGGTCATTAGCCTAATAAATACCTATTAACCTATTATTTGAGAAAAGGCATGTTTTTTTTTTACCTTTTCTAAATTATGTCATTCTATAAGTGAACTTTAATATTCATTATTGGCTTTTTCTATGTAGGGAAAATTTAAAACAATACTAATGCTTGGGAGGTGTGAAGGGGGTGGTTGTCCCAGACACAGGCTGTTAGGCCATGTGACTGGCACAGCAAAATATTTTCCATATCAGGCATGAGTGCATGACAGTCATTTAAGCAGCCATGATTGATATCACAGCTACTTAAATGATTTAATGAATAATCTTATTTGCTTTCAGAGTGTGTGTGTGTGTGTGTGTGTGTGTGTGTGTGTGTGTGTGTGTGTGTGTGTGTGTGATGGTTTAAATGTTGGGACCCACATTAGTGAGACTTGTTATATGGAAAGTAAATGGCTGCAAAAAGGACTTGCATATATTAAGTCCAAGATGGCCACTTCTCAGAATATTCCCTTTTGTCTGAGGTATGGTGATCTTGGAGCCAGTATATATAAGCTCAGGGAGTATGAGAGGCTCTACAAAAAACAAGTTTAATGGAGAAGAGTGATGTTTAATATTATCTCTCCCCTCACATGTTTTTCCTTATGTTATTTATTTATTTATTTTTGTGTTGTCAATGCCGGGTGTTATGACTGTTGACATTTCAGAAGGGAACCTGTGTATGTGTGGGTGGGCGTTATAGGTCTTTTCTATTGTCTCAGAGGACCTTTATTTTGGTGCAAGAAATTCAGGAGATTATTTTTTGGACATTAACTCATTAACTAATGGCTAACGGGGTGTTGCTCTGAGTTTTGCCATTTGCTCAATATGCCAAACAACTTAGGTACACCTCTAGTTGAAGGCATGTTGTTGAGCATGCATGTACCAATACTTACATAGTATATACTAGCGGAATGCAGCTTACGACACTTATCTTATCTGGGAGTAGGAGTACACTTGTATTACTATTTATGTGAGGACACTTGAAGATTCCTTGCATCCTTGTGGTTAGAATTTTTTTTCTTTTTACAATTTGTAATTTTCATGGTTTCCTTTTTTAGAGTGTAGAAGTTTGTCTTCTACTCTTCTGATACCTGATATTGTTTTCTCTCTGTATAGCAGACAACATGGCAGCTGTAGCCATGTTATTTAAAGAGCTACAGATGCCTAGACTTGCTCTGGTGAGTGATGCTGGATTTATGATTTATCCAATCACTGCGCATGTTTTACACATGTTATTGTATAAAACAAAGTAGCCAAGAACAGCATCTAGTTACACATAAAGTCATAACATAGATTTGTGAGTATCATCACTGTGAGTACTTTTCCTTGAATAGTAGGTTCCCAGGAAAAAAATTACTTTTGTGAAAAATATTATCTGTCATATGGTTTTCCTAAGCAATTTTTCCAAGTCTTAGACTACATTCTCTGAATCTCAAAGAGTGTTATATTAAGTAGGAGGTATTCCTTCCCCTCTCAGAAACACATACTTTGTGGTTTTCACCAAACTGTGCTTTATTTTTTTATAAAAGCTACTCCTTGCCAAATAGTTTTGCAAACATACATTTTTACTTATCAGACCTTTAATCATGTAACACTACTAATTGTACATTAAAAATCAATGCATCTTGCTATTTTTATCTCTTGATTTTTAACAGTAAAATATAGATTTATAATTTAAAAGTTATGGCAAAGTGTCAAGCTGCTTTTTATAGCAAAATGTAGAATATTTGAAATCAATAGAGGGCGGAACATAAGTAAATACTAGGCAATCAGTTTGAAAAAAAAATCGTACACTTTATTGAGCTGCTTTTACTGTAATTGTGTTCTTCATACTTTATTACCTTATTTTTGCTGTGTGCTGTTAAGTGTTCGAGTGCTTTCATTCTGCTGCATTTAAAACTGCTTGTTAGTAGCCTAATTTAATTTACCTGTTATTCTAAGCATTTTAAGCTTTGGTCTTATTACTTGTGCTTAAGGCCAATTACTTTACATTTAAGAAGGTTCTTGTGGTCTGCACTCTTGTGGACAAACCCTTAAAAAAACTTTCTCTCCATAAGGTCCTGCATACCATTGCTAGAATCTCCTTGTGTTCTGACGGCGTGCGCTTCTTAAACAATCTGGAAATATAGAGCTGATATGTATATTTTTTGGCACTTTTTAACTGTTCAGAGTTCTGCACTGTCTTAATTTTTGCTTGACTGAATTATATATATATATATATATATATATATATATATATATATATATATATATTTGCTGGCATTGTTTTCTGATACTCTAAGTGCCTCCATTTTGATTGAATCCTAATTTACTGCTTTCTGCACTTGTTTTTAGTTTTTAATTTAATTGCATTTATTTAAACTGTATTTTCTTTAATATAGCTACACACTCAAGTGTGCTAGCTTGCACTGCATTTGAATTGTTTTTACTGCTGTTTTAGCTGCTTTTCTGTAAAAAAAAGTTCTAAGATTGTTTCCCGCCTTTCCTGTAACTAGTCTAGTCCAGATACAGATTTTCTGTATCCAGGACTGTTTGTAAGCTTCTGAGCCCTCCCCCCCAGACCTTTCTGTGTTGGAGTGAGGCCTTCTAGCTTATCACTGGGAGTGATAAGCACTAGGTTGCCTATGTACCACAAGTGGAGTGGTTTCTGGCCCAGAAATTGTAGTTTATTGTCTGTTTGGGCAGTTTTTCCATCCCTTTCAACTTTATGGTTTAAAAGCCAGTGTTTGCACTTGTTTCCTGCCTTTCCTGTAAGTAATCTAATACAGATACAGATGTGTTGTATCCAGGACTGTTTTGTAAGCTTATGAGCCTCCCTAGACCTTTCTGTGTTGGAAGGAAGCCTTCTAGCTTATCAGTGGGAGTGGTAAGCACTAGGTAGCTTATCTACCACAAGAGGAGTGGTTTCTGGCCAAGAAAATGTAGTTTATTGGCCATTTGTTTTTCCATCCCCTTCAACGTTCTAGTTTAAAAGCCTGCGTTTGCGCTTGTTTTCTACCTTTCCTGTAACTAGTCAAGTCCAGATACAGGTTTGCTGTGTCCAAGACTGTCTGTAAGCTTCTGAGCGGTAACAAAAGTCTGCTCTTCAATTTTTACCTTAGATCTGCTAGTTTTCTCCTCTACTGCACATTTCCTAGCTTATTAGTTTAGCACTTTACCAGATTTCTTGTAGCAATTTTTATAGCACACAAAAGTGCTACCAGCACTAAACATTCTACAAGGAAACAGCTCCATTATGTATTATTAATGCCTACCCCTCCAGGCATGTCCAAAGGTCAGTTTCCTGAGCTTTCTCCTATTAACCTGGTGAACTTGGGCATCCTGAGGCAATATAGCAACTGCCTCATGTACACTGACAACCCTCTCCTCTTACCTCCCAACACTCAGTCTTGTGAGAGATGTACTTATATATCCAAATTGGAAGCCACACACTCTCCAGCCAAGACCAAAATAACTGGTTAAGATGGTCAACACTTGCACCACACCATATGGAACACATAGCCTTCCAGAACACACAGCAGCACTGCCATCACATAAAAACACAAACCACGCACCCACCTTCGCAAAGGCTCTCAGTAAAAATCTACCCAAACAGCAGAGACCTCCAAGGCAGAAACGCACTTGACCACCACAACACAACACTAATCATGAGACACATAACCCTCCTAAACAGTGTGCCACTCAACCAAAGCTGCTAAGGCAAAACAGCATGCCCAACACACTATTCATAGGTGACTCAATAGTGAGGCACAAAGACATCCCACTCACTAGGTTGAATAAGGAGACGGTAGAAGTCAGCTGCCTGTCAGGTGCCAGGATCCACCACATAATGCACACACTCAGGTCCCTCAACAACAGGTACATATATGACTCTGTCATTGTACATGTGGGTGTGAATGACCTGAGACATACATCCCTGGACTACATGAAAAGAGGCATAGAGGAGCTCTCGGATTATGTATCCCAGGCGGGTATGACCCTAGCCCTGAGCAGCCTCCTACTATCACCCAGAATTATACCACAGTACAAGCAGAAAATGATTGATTTCAACAATTGGCTAAGTTTCTTGTGTCATTCTAAGGGGATCCAGTATCTGTCTGCCTGGGATGACATGATTGACAGACCTCGATGCTTTGCCAGAGATGGCCTGCATTTGTCACACCTCGGTTTACGGATACTGGCCAAGGCTCTTGCCACCCCTATAGTGCCTTTTTTAGGTGGTGTTCCAAAGACCAAATTACCAACATAACAGCTACAAACAAATGCAATCTGTGGGTCATGCTGCTCAAAGCTAGAAGTCTAAATCTCAAAATGTACTCACTCAAAGCACTCCTTAAAATGGAGAACATCGACATTTGTGCTGTAACAGAGACCTGGTTCAAGGCAGCAGAAAGCACTCCTGCACTACCAGGCTATAACTCATTCCACACCTTTCGGCCCCAGAACTTGGACCGAAGTTCCAAAGGCGGTGGTGTTTCCATATTCATAAAGGATACGCACACCTCCAGACTGGTAGTCCAACATAACGCATCAGAGAAACTTCAGGTGCAGCTAACATCGGGCAAGTCAGCAATTCTGGTCGTAGCCTGCTATAGGTCCCCAACAATGTCCCAGGACTCACACTTCATGTTCCTAAGCACCCTGGAGAATATTAGGGTCCAACCTAACACTCTCATACTGGGCAACTTCAACTACCCCTCCATTAACTGGGAAAACTACTCATGTACCAATGCACTTGCCCAACATTTCCTGGAATTCATTAATTCCACTGCCCTGGACCAGCTTGGTCTTACCCCCACTAGAGGTAGCAACATGCTTGACCTGGTCATTGCTAACATGGGCGACCATTGCTCTACGCCAATAGTCAACTCCTCACTGGTTAGATCCGACCACAAACAAATCACCTTGGAAATCCACATCCGTCCCACCCCCCTGCAAAGTTAACTACCATGAAAAACTTCTCCAAAGCTAACTTTGGGCTCCTAAAACCAGAGGTGGCTAACTTCACAGCACCCATGCAAATGGAGAATATTTGCATGACTGCCGAATCATACACCAATGCACTGTACGAACACGTACACAAATGCATGTATCTCCCCATACCCAATAAAACCAATACACTCTCCTCCAAAAAAAGGAAACCAAGCTGGTGGTTCCCTACCATAAACAAACTCTACAACAGAAGGAGGAAACTGATGCAGAATAAGGTGAAGTCCTAAGACTGCAAAAACTCCCTTATCATCCGCAACAAAAAGTTGAGATCGGTCATCAAATCCTATAAAGCTAGCTATGAAAACAGAATTACAGCAGACAGTAAAGACAACCACAAGGCCTTCTATAGTTATGTAAAGAATCTCCACAGCAATACCCAGATTTACTTTGAGCTACTGCACAATGGTACCTCCTATACCAAGCCAACAGATATTGCCAATATACTGGCTGACAGATTCAGTGCCAACTTTACCCCTCTCCCCCCAAAGGACCAATCACAATACCAGTAGATTGCCAGGCACCCAGTATTACTGCTGCACATATTAAAACAGCACTGCTGAAGGCAAAGAATACAGCTTTTATGGGACCTGACAATATCCCTGGCTGTGTTCTACATGAACTACAGAGTGAACTGGCACCTCACCTGTGTTCGCTGTTCAATCACATCCTCACCTCATGGTTTATCCCTACCAAATGGTGCACTGCTACAGTCATTTCTCTCCACAAAGAAGGAGTGACTACAGATCCTGGGGACTATCGCCCCATTAGCCTGATGAGTCTAATATGCAGAGCTATGGAACACATCATCATGGACCTAATAAACAAGGATTTAGGGAATCTCCAAACTCTGGATCCCACGCAGTTTGGTTTTGTGAAGGGTAGATCATGCCTGCTCAACTTGGTTGACTTCTTTGAGTCAGTCACCAGAGCTGTGGATGAAGGCAAGGTGGTTCATACAGCCTACCTTGATCTGACCAAGCCTTTGATACTATTCCCCACTCAGGAATCATAGAAAAACTCACTAAGCTAGGCATCATTAGGTGGGTTGCAAACTGGCTCACAGATAGAACCCACAGTGTGAAAGTAGCTGATTCCAAGTCAGACTACCAACCAGACATGAGTGGAGTCCCACAGGGTCTGGTCCTGGGTCCTCTCCTGTTTGGTATCTACTTCCCTGAAATACAGGCCAACATAAGGGACTCTGGCTGACAAAGTTCACAGACAATTGCAAGTTGGGAGCTATTATTAACTCCCCAAGTGATGTTGACATCCTACAGAAAGGCCTCACTGAGATCAATGACTGGTGTCAAAACCATGGCCTTAAGCTCAATGCCAAAAATGTGTCATCATCCCCTTTGGGAAAACCCAGTTCCCATGAATTACCACATCGATGGTAGTCCACTGAACACAGAAGGCATTATAAGAGATCTGGGAACACAGGCTGACAGCAACCTCTCTTTTGACCACCACATTGCCACTGTGGTCAGTAAGTCCTTCTATGTGGCACATCTCATTATTAAGGGTTTTGCATACAGGGAGAAAGAGGTCATTGTGTCCCTCTACTCTTCCCTCATTGGGCCAATCATCGAATTACAATGCCCCATTTGGCATGTACCTCACTAGACACCTGCAACAACTGGAGAGGTCATAAAAGTACTTGCCCTATATGGACAGACTCAAAAAACTTCAACTATTCTCTGTCTCATATCGCCTACTTTGAGGCAATCTCTACTTGACTTACAAAGCCATGTCTGACCCAGCTCTGTTAGAAATGCTACATCTAAAGAAATCCCAATCCCTCTACACCACACACTCCAGAGACCTCAACCTCATTACCACAATCAACAGAACAAGCTGGAGGGACAGGTTCATAACTCAGAGACTGCCCACGCTATGGAATAGACTTCCCATACATGTCAAACAGAGCACCTCACTGGCCCTCTTCAAGACAAATTTTGATGAGTGGATGGGAAATAGAAAATTCACCCCAGGACACACTCCAGTGGCTCTACTCAACAGAGGCACTGGGAACTAAGGTCGAGTGGCACGTTGCCAGGGTAATCCTATGGGCTAGGCTTGTAAAGGCTCCAGGGCCATTAGCCTAGTACGCACCCATGAACCTATAAACCTAGTAAGTAACCAGAGAGTGACCAAAGATAAGAATCAAACTCTGTACTTTATGTCTGTGAGGTAAATACATTAACTATTGCACCAACCCTTACTCAGAACACCAAGGCTTTGGCAATGGTTTAGTGGTATTTTTTCTGAACTTATTTAAATAATATTTTCAGGAACTGTTAAAGAAAACTTTGTTGAAACAGGAATACTGTAAACCATTTTTCATCTTTGGGTTTTCAGAGAAGTACAGTTGTTTTTCACTGCTAATTCAGGTTTGTATTTTACTTGACTTTTATCATTCCGCATTACTCATACTTCAACAAGCAAAGAGCGACTTGAATTACATCTCAACACATGTTGGTTCCTTCCTGCTTTGTTTTGAAAGCTTTTATTTTGGTGTCCTACAGTCTTAAGTAAACCTATTACAGGCTTAAATTTTCCCCAGACAAGTAACTTAAAGGGACAATCCCAGAGTCTAAATTTCTGATCTAAAGAAACTTGTCTGATTTTATTATGTATTTATATATTTAACATTTGTTAACCGGGTTAGTCCTACTGGGCTAGAAACCCATTTTCAGTATAGACCTGAGGAGAAAAGATCCAATACAGACAAGTTACAGAACAAATGTTACAAGCATATATAAAGAAATTATATTACATAAGTTCCTAATATACAGGTAAAGTAAAGTACAATAACATGATAACAATTTTTTTTTTACATTGAAAGAGTATTCAGTTGGGTTACCTCCCAGCTATGATACTTCTTGGTTGTCACCACCCACTTACCATGTCATCGTCAGCCATACTCCTGGTTTCAGTTTACTTTATGCGGCCCTGTTTTTATTCCCTCTGGTGAACACAATTAACAGCATTCAATTTCTGTCAAAGCTTTCAGTCCCAGATCACTGGGAAACAATACGGTTATTACATTTTTGTGTGTGTTTGTGGTGGGGGTGGTTTGGAAAGGGTCTATATCAGTTCATCGCAATGCAATTGCAGTGAACACCAGATTGTCAATCTCATTCAGTGAAAATCATTTCAGCGATTTGCTGAATTTACTGAGGGCAAGTAAATACTTGCTCTACAGCACAACTTTGTACTTTTCTCCACTGTAGTGCGATCTCAGAGTTGATATATATAGTTACGGGGGTGCGGGGCAAAGCCCCTCACTTGGGTGGATTTGAGTTGCATAGCTGTTAGTCCATTGTGCTGTAGGGCAAGTATTTACTTGCCCTCGGTAAATTCAGCAAATTGCTAAAATGATTTTTGCTGAATGAGGGTTGACAATCCGGTATCCGCTGCAGTTGCATTGTGATGAACTAATGTAGACCCGTTAGGAAAGACTCTGTGTTTACTTATTATGAACTTGTCAAAAAACCCATCTTAATTGTGCATCTCTTAATTTCCTTTATTTATTCTGCTTAGTGTAACTGCAAACAGTATAGCCCAAAGAGTACAGTTTAATGAATTTGCACTAAGTCTTAGCAGTCTATTGACGTATTCCCCTTACTCCGTAGTAAAGGAATGTCAGAATTAGTATGCATAACTATCACAGGTTGCCGTACTGTACAGCCCCCATTGTGACAGTAAGGTTCGGACTTCATTGTTTAAAATAAATCTATTGCTTGCATCACACATATGTTTTTTACAGCAGGTCAGAAAACCATTACACTTGGCTAGTATTCAGAGATCAAAAAACAAAACTTGAAAAAAAGAAGACTGCTTCTACTACTGTTCAAAACTTGCATCATTCTGATGTTTTCTACAGAGCAAGTGGCAGTCATGCTTAACATCATAGTACTTAGCTAGCATTCAGAAATCTGCACAAAATAAAATATGAAATGAAATGAACAGAAATGTTTTAGCCTTGCATTGCTCATACGCTTTCCTGCAAGGTAGTAGCAAGTGAGGGCATAAATTAATTCCTGAAAGGCTACTTTTGTCTGAAGATAAAAAGCACAGATGAAACTAATGAATGACTAATGACTCGGTGATAGCTGTTGAGTACAACTGCAATTTGGGATGGAATTTGACCATTGAAACTTCCTATAAGCACCCCTCCCCAACACCCACAGCCAAACCAGGAACATGATCAGAAAGCTAGACTGAAAATGCAAAGACCAGAATCAAAGCAAAAAAAAAATCTCTGGAACTGTCCCTTTAAGCTGCTGAGTTTAGCAATGTTCCAATTTTGCTTCTTTACAGTAGTCTATGTTTTAAATCAGCATCAGTATGGCGGTTCACAGTGATGTTTTATTACATGTTCATTACTTGTTTCATATTCACCAGCTGTGTCCCACATTATTAATTCATCTAGTTGTATGAATCCAAAAGTGATTGTATTGAGTGACTGTTCTCACTTGTATGACCCTCTGACAGTATTAGCTCTTCATAATTCTTTGAGCTTGAAACATCCTGCTGAAGAGTAGCTTAAACTTTTATAACTAGTTTGAGTTTAATCTTCCATAGATGCAATATCTTATTAAATTTCAAGGACTCTAAATCAGCTAAAGCTATGTCAAACAGATATTAATCTCTAATAAATCCTGGGATCTCATGAAAACCTAAAAAAACAAAGCTAAACTTCTATGACTTATCAGCCAAAATTCTAGTTGTAGTGCACTTAAATATCATTATATTAAGAAAAGGAACCATTTGTATAATGCAACACAACAGCACACCCTAAATCTTTAAGAAAATTCCCCTTGAAAGGCTTACCTTAAAAGATTTGCAATATGCATTACTCCCTACAAACTCTTTGTTAAATACACTTTTAATCACTTCTACTGAAATTAAAGCTCTAAATGCATGTTGTGACAGCAAAATGTAAGAATCATAGTAGCATATTAGGCTTTTATGGACAAGCACCTCAGTTTTGATAATAAGATACTGATGATAAGTCTAAATCAGAATGCTTTTCAAACTGAGATACTGCATATAGTGGTCATATTACCATGCAACAGCTGTATTATCGATGTCTTACCTGAAGGAGTCCAAAAGATCAGACAACATGACTGAATATTTAATGTTTAATTATTTAGTGCTCTAAGTCTTAGACTTATGTGTCTAACAAGGCCCACCATGTTTCTGACCCAAAACATGAGAATCTCCATAGTCCATTTGTCTTTATTTGCTGAACTGTCATGACTGACAAGCAATCATTCAGCACAGTAAAAGTAGAAAAAAACTTGCCGAGGAATATACTCTTCATTTGTTGAAAATACTCCTACTGAGATAAATAAATCAAAAACATTAGCATTATCTTTTAGGCATTGTTGAATATTAAACGATTTACCTAAGATGCATGTTATAGGTGTTCCCTGTTTTGTCTGCAATGACTTACAGTATAAATCTAGTAACGATTTCGAACCTGCTTTGAGTTGTAAACTACCTATCCTCAGGACTTTTAATTAAAGAGGCAGAATCATCTGATTTATTTTTGCACTGCAGCATTATCTCTGCATCAGTCCATGCATTTTTCTTCCACTTTTCAGCAGGATGCCAAAGGGGTTGATGCTGATGCCATCTGGTGTATAGTTCATTCTTTCTGATGGCAGTCAAACTGCTGCCCTTGGAAGAAATTGAAAATAAACTGACTGTTGCTCCACATTTGAGTGTGTCTTTTTATATTCCATGACCCACCAACAGGCACACTCATGCAGACAAACACACACAACACATGCACTCTCACTCAGATGCAGACAGACACATGCGCGCACACACAATAATTTGCCTTTAAAACTTTTTTTTTTTTATTTAAATACTCCAGGCATCTGATTTGGTTTTCTTACTAAAAGAAACATGTAGCTAAAGTTCTCCTAACATAACCAATTGTCTGTAATTATTTTGCCATAAAACATTTTCAGATAAGTTATAGATAAGTGATGCATATGGAACAGTTATTTTTAAATAACATACTAAATAAAATTACAGTCACGTCTTTTTTTTTCTAAATACTCTTGCTCTTCTATTCAGGTCATTATGAATCACAAACTGTGTGTGACATAACTAAGCTTTCATTCTAAATATACATCTCTCTCTGTCTTCCTCCCCCACATATAATTTTTCTTGCTACTTAACATTTTAGTGATTCACTTTGCAATGTCAGATTATTAAAAGTAATGTTATACTCAAAGGATATAGTTCATGAAGCCTCTATACTGGATGCAAGCTTCTTGTATTTTAGTTCTAGCATATGTATAATACAGCAATAACCCAGGGCTGGGTGTGGGTTTGTAAAATGGTGCCATGGTGCTGTTCCACTTTTTTCCCCTGTATCATGGGGCTTTCTTGATATACTGTGCAGGTGTATTTGACTTACGTTCCCACTCTTATGCAATATATCAATGCTTTGGAAAAGAAGCAATGGAGAAAGGAAAATCTCCATTGTTTTTTTTTTTTAAATAAAAAAATTTGAAATCCTGAGAGTTCATATGTATTTGAGAAACAGGGCAGAGAAAATATAAGGATAATCAGGTACGTTTCTTTAGTTTTGCACAACGTACCTGATTTTTCTTGTATTTTCTCTGTCCCTTCTCACTTGTACCAGTTCAGATTGGACTTTTTTCTATTGGTATGTACTCGATTTTACAAAGTGCACTCTAGATGCATTGACCAATCAGTGTGCATGTTTTTGAATATTAATGGCCAGTCATTGTATAGTATCTAATAATAATGTGAGTTCCCCTTTCTACAGCACAATTGCACCTTCACTGACAGCATCCTAATTCATCCTTAAATGGGTATGACAGTGGATTTAGTTCCCAAACGACAGTTTGTCAACAAATTAAGCCCAGAATTCCAAGTATGCAGCCCTCGGTCCAGCAGAGCTCACCCAAATGTACACTCCTTAGTGGCATCATATTAGATGCCCCATGCCAATGAGATAACACCCCAAAAACTGGCAATATTATAGATGCTACCAAAGCAGTGTCACATACTTAAAATGTAATGTCATTCACTTTGTCAGTCCACATCACAAGCTCCTCACATCCACAAATGTAGTAGACCTCACTAATTATTACACTGACAGATAACACAGACAGACACTGAGATGGAGCTGCATCATAGTCAAAATGGGGCCCTAGGCAGGGTATGGGACCAGGGCCTCCACCGCAGCCATTCCAGTGTCCCACCACTTGTCTCTCTATTTCCCGAATTACAATGATTACAGAGATTTTAATTTAATTTAAAACTTTTTATTTTTAATTTTATAGCATGAACACTGACAGCCATTTTCTAAAAAAAGCAAAACAATTTCACACTGAAAACAAACTTAGTATGAGCAACAATAAACTTTTCTTCCCTGCAAACTCATTTATTGATAATTCATTTTAAGTCACATTCAGAGAAAATGCATTGAAACTCATGTACATTGAAAATGCATTGAAACTCACACTCACTGAAAATGCATTTGGGCAGTGGCAGATTAGTGTACCTTTGTCCCTGGGCTGTTTTCAAATCATGAGCTCCTGAACACATTTTTAGGACAATGCATAAATGCATGTATTTTTTGATTCTCTTTCTGATGGTTTTAAATTATCCCTGGGAATTAATTTGATAAACTCTGTATAGGCTTTGCATGAAGCCTACACATAGTTTACATGTATGCATGGTGATGTGGGGCTAGCAGCAGCACTCTTTGCATATTCATGCCACCCCGTGCATTTAGACATAAATAATTGAGGCTTCATGACTGGCAACAGTGTTGTCGGTCAGGAAATCATGTAAGTGAATACAGTTAGCACTGCTGTTTAAATCAGAATACTGAAAGTCTGTGGTTTTGCATGGAATGCCACAGTGATTACCAGGGTTTCACAGATAGCACTCAAGCTCTTTGTGCAAGACATCTGGACAAAGGCCAACATACGAGGGGGTGCTGCAAAGGTCTAAGCCTGACCAAGAAGGGAATGACATAGAGTCATGAAACTTACAAGTTATCCAACATATTCTCCCTGATGTTCAACGGACTTGGCACGTCAGGACTGAAGTTTCTGTAACTGCCAAAAAAAGTTTGAAGTCTTGTCATTGAAATCCTGCTCTGCTGTTGCAATCATCTCCAAATCACTAAAAAATGGCTGCCCTTTCAAACTCTTTAAGGTTTGGAAACAGGAAATAGTCAGATGGAGCAAGATCTCATGAGTAAGGTGGATGGTCTATGCAATCAAACCCCAGTTTCATGAAGCTAGCCTTGTGGACAGTTGCATTGTCTTGCAAAAAGAACTCCTTTCTGAAGCTTCCCTCTCCTTTTTTCCTTTAATACTTCCTTTAATTACTCCAATACTTTCCTTTAATTTTTAAAACTACAATCCACTCTGCTACAGGCCCCATGAGGAGCTCAGTGTCTCTCCAACCTAACACCACTCTTAAGTATTCAACTGCGGTACCACCTTTATCATTCTTATAAGAAAAGCGCAGTCCAGGTCTGAACTGTCTGCAAACAGCTAAAGTTAACTTTGAACCTAACACCACTCTTAAGTATTCAACTGCGGTACCACCTTTATCATTCTTATAAGAAAAGTGCAGTCTGGGTCTGAACTGTCTGCAAGCAGCTAAAGTTAACTTTGAGTATGTGTCTACCTGTTTGAGCCAATATTCATTTTCCCCTGGAGAGCACTCTGCTTTGGCTTGTAAGCAGCCCCCTTCCCCACACACACACACACACACACTCATCTTCCACGTTCTCTCTTATTCCCTTCTGTTAGCAAATAGTATCCATAACTCATCAATACTGTGTGTTTGTTAATTTAAACTGAGACCACAGTAGCCTACTGATACAAGGTTATGCTGTTTTTCCACCTGAGAAATGGTTAAGAAATGGCTTACAGTTTCAGAGCAGTCCTTGGTCAATTCTGATTGTTTCTTAAACACAAATTTGTCTTTGCTTTGGCTCATTAGCAGCAGTACTAAAGAACTACCTGCTCACACCCTTGTTCACCACCTCCCGCCTCCCTGTTTATTACCTTAAGCCAATCCCAAAGTTAATAAATATTACCTGTGGCAGGCACCATTTTTAAAACTACAACCACCATTTGTCACTATCATATGTACATTTTCAGTTTACTTTGTTACCTGATTGTTTCCAGCCCCCTCATAAGAGCTACTAACAGGGTCTCTGCCTTCTTTGCTCCCCACCCTGCCCCCTATTTCCTCCCGCCCCTAGTGGTCCTACCTTTATTACACTCACAAACCCCTCCCAACTTTACAATAGCCAACCAGAGCGCTAACCCAACACTACCTCCTCCATCTTCCCACTACTATCACACCTCCTCAACAAACATGTACAAGCATACCTTACCTATGCTCACTGCATGCACTCTCCTTGCATATCTTACATCCTGCCAAAGCTCCATCATTCCCCCACTCAACCACTACCACTGTACTACTACTCACACCACCACTCATGTCTCACCCTCACTCAACTCCCCTCCCACCAACTCAAGAACCATCCCTATGCACCCCCGACATACTCTACCAACTATATTACTGAAACATAAAGCATCCCTACAACTTAACATAGTAACCCTCCCACCATACCTATTACCCACAGAACACAATCATAAAGTTTCCCTAATAAACAAACACATTCAAAAATTGAGAAAACGAATAATCTCATCCATATCAAAACTAGCGCTAAGTGGAGACATCCACCCCAACCCTGGCCCTCCCATCTCTAACCCCAATCCTCATAATCAGACTAGAAACCACAACTTCTCCCATATCACAGCCAATCGAAAGCCAAGTGACTTCCTTCTACTAAGCCTAAATATTAGAAGTATATCCAACAAAGTCCATGAACTCCATGCCACCATAGATCTGTACTCCCCAGATATAGTCATCCTGACAGAAACCTGGCTAAAACCTCACATTACCAGTGGGCAAATACTCCCTACCGGTTACAGCATACTAAGAGTAATCCGGCTAAAGAAGAAAGGAGGTGGTGTAGCTATAATATTTAAACAGCATCTAAACATCCAAATCTTAAAATCATCAGCTCCGCAAATAGGCAATGAAGAAATAATATATACCAACCTCAAAATAAACCAAAACAAAACCATCAACTTAATTGGATGCTACGTCCCACCTGGCCAAAACATCCCTCCACTAGAAAACCTCCTCAGCTGGTCTACCCACCATCTCCCCCAAGAAACTATCATTTTAGGTGATTTCAATATTGACTGACAATCCTGTTCTAGCAACAATCCAACCCATCATGTACACCTTCATGGCTTCACCCAACTAGTCCAGTCGCCAACCAGGATAAATAAAAACTCCAGCAAGCACACTACCCTGGATTGGATACTAGTCAGTAAGAGCCCCCAATCATATATAACAGGCTGCTTATCAGACAGCCTCAGTAATCACTCCCCAACATTCCTACTCAAAAAATACCTATATCAAGCTAAACCTGTCATCTACCGTCAAATACATAAAAAACTAAACTTTAACCCACTCACATTCATCTAATGCCTCAAAGAATGTAACTGGCATCCTCTAAAGTACCCCAGTCTTGATGACGCAGTTGAATTTTTTAATACTACCTTCCTGAGCATCCTTAATTACCATGCCCCCATAAGACATTCCAGAACCAAAGCACAACCCTCTCCATGGCTACAGAAAACCATTAAGTCAGAAATGAAAAACAGGGATAAAGCCTGAGAGCACTGGTGCAAAACCAAAACCCCCTCAACTAGACAGAAATTCCTAGAACTACACAATAGAGTCAACAAGCTAATAAAACAGGACAAATTCCAGTACTACCATAGACTATATTCCATATTCCATATTCCATATTCCATATTCCATATTCCAGTCTGCCATAGACTCCTCCCAACACAGCCCCAAACAATTCTGGTCCTCCATAAACTCCATCCTCCACCCAGGTAAAGTCAGTATCCCTCCTCCTAACATCCCTCACTCCTCCGAAAATATTGCTACCTCATTCAACGCACACTTAACACAAACCATACTATCACTAGCTAAGCAACACAACCACCCTCCCCTCCAACCCACACCTTCAACTAGTAATCTTCCCACTGCCTTCTCTTTTTCTCCTGTACCTACCTCCAACATAAAAAAAACTCTTAACTAAACTTAACCCCACCAAATTAGCAGCAGACAACCTCCCAAGTGAATACCTACAAATTGCAGCTGACGCTCTGGCCTACCCAGTATCCATCTTGATTAACCGAACTCTATCAGAAAGTTACGTTCCCACACTGTGGAAAGTATCACATATAATTCCCCTCCACAGAACTAACCAATTACTGCCCCATAGCTATTCTCTCTCCACTCTCCAAAATACTAATCTCAAACTACCTCCTTGCTAACAACCTCCTTTCCAATACTCAGCATGGTTTCCGACCAAACCATAGCACCACCACTGCCTTACTCTCCTTTACTAACCCACTATCCTTCAGCATAAAAACAATGGCTATCTCTCCTTTGCTACTTTCCTAGACATATCTAAAGCATTTGACATGGTCCCATACAAACAACTCATCTCTGTCCTCAATAACCTGTCCTTCTCTCAATCAGTCACCAACTGGTTTCAGAGTTACCTGTTTGACCACCAACAATCCATTGTATAGCAGAATGACATATCCCCCCAACTACCTGTCTCCATAGTGGTTCCCCAAGGATCCATCCTTGGACCCCTACTCTTCTCTGTTTTCACCAATAATCTTGCCTCTGCCACCAAACATGGCACACTCATACAATACGCAGATGACTCAACCATCATCTGCTCAGCCCAGTCCCTACCCAAACTGCAAAAAGTCACACAGGAAGCCTTTTTCTCTGTTGAAACTTGGTTATCTGATGCCCAATTAATACTCAGCCCAAACAAAACTAAACTACTCATCTTCCAACCCACCAAACATACTCAAAACAACTCTCACTTTAACATCACAGCAAAAGACAACACCGCTATATATCCAACTGAACACACCAAATTGCTAGGAGTGGAAATAAACTAAAATTTGATATTCACATATCCATGATCATAAAAAAGTCCGCAAAAAACTAGGAGCTTTATACAGAAATAAGCAACTTCTCACCAAAGCAGCAAAGATTTCAATAGCAAATTTCCACCTTATCTCCACCCTACTTTATACCTATCCAATATATACCAACCTAAGGCAATGCGACCTAAACAAGCTAGAGACCTGCTACAACAAAATCGCCATATTCGCCACAGGGGCATCCTACTATAGTCATCACTGCCTCTCACTTACTGAACTGGGCTGGCTTGAACTCCCTCAACTCCTTCAGTGGTATCAACTCTCACTCGCCCACTGACTAGTAAACCATCCACTAAATGTCTCATCCCTCCAGAATCTACTCCAACCCTATCACATCACCAGACCACTAAGATGCAGCAACAAAAATCACTTGCAGATCACTAAAGCCAATAACTCGGCTGGTGAAGCACTATTCTCTTGCACCATAGCCAAATTATGGAACTCCCTCCCACCGACAATTACCTCCATACCATCATGCACCCACTTCAAAACTTTACTAAAAGTGCACCTAAAAACATGCCCTTGCAACTCCCACTCTGATATCACCCACCCCATCCAACCATTACCTTTCTTTCCACCCACAAACTACCTTGATTATAACAAGCTCAGATGCTCATAAGCCTAGTACTTATTATACAGCAGGAACTTCTTATTGTAACATTTGTTAATGTCTGTTATGTACTTCGCAAATAAAGATTCTAGTTGTCTACTGCTGTACTATGCTCTTCATCTGTAAATATGTTTGTAATTAATTGCTATGTTAATCAAATTGTTAATCACTATGTAATCCAATGTAACTACTGTCTGTTTATTTTAACTGTGGAGCTTTTCTCCCCGGGCCTCCGCTGAAAATGGACCTACGTCCAGTCGGACACTCCCAGTCAACAAATGTAAATAAATAAATAAATAAATAAATTAATTAATTAATTGGCACAGCAAGTTACGAAGTATTCTGCATTAACTGTTTGTCCCCTTGGAAGTCATTACAATACCTTCCCGATCTCAATACACTGTGGCCATGACCTGTCCTGCTGACTTTTGGGTCTTGAACTTCTTTGGCTTTGGTGAATCTGAGTGCCGCCATTGCATGGGCTGTTGCTTTGTCTCAGGATCATAGTGGTGTAACCATGTTTCATCAACAGTAACTAGTCATTCCAAAACATTGGCACCAGCTCAACAAAAATGCAGCAAAATCAACTTGGAAGTGTTCACACAAAGTATTTTCCTCATTGGCATGCAAGCATTTGGGCACTCACTTGGGTGACAGCTTCTGCATAACCAGCTGATCATGGATTATAAACCCGACATGTTTCTTGGATATCTGTAGTGCCTCAACAATTGTTTTAACTGATGTACTCTGATTTACCAAAATCAGGTCATGGACATAGCCAACAATTTCAGGAGTTGACATAGTTTGAGGCCTGCCAGACCTTGCTGCATCTTCAGTCTCAATCTCCACGCTGAAAACTTGCACACCACTTCTTCACAGCTGAGTAAGAAGGGCACTTGTCACTCAATGTTTACACCATACTTTCATGGATTTCCTTTGGAGCTTTCTTCTGCAGGAATAGGAACTTCATGATGGCTCAGAATTCCACACTTGAAAATTCCACACTTTTCGTTGAAATGATTCAATCAATGATCTGAGACAATGTCAAAACATAGTGTTATGATTCTGCAAATTGACACTTTACAAGATAAAATAACCCTCTTTTCAGTGGGAAATGAATGCTCAGAGTTTAGAAAGTTGGTCAGGCTTAGAACTTTTCAGCACCCCCTCATAATGGGGGGGGGGGACAATAACCCAGAAATAGGGACATAATTGACATATCTGCCCTATAGAAATGTGCTAGAATAACCAGGGGTTTGTGTTAAGATACATGTTCTGAAGGAATTGAAGTCTGAAACTCAAATGTATGTAAATTACTGAGTCACATCAATCCTGAGATAATCCCAGTGAGATGGCAGAAAACCACAAATTTGATAAGGAACACATCGGGACACTAGAGAGGTGTGAACGTTAAGTATATCATCCAAACACACTACAGGATAGTGCATCTACAGTGCCGAATATTGTGAAATCCCATTCCTGGCATTCTGTACCGAAGCTGTGTAAATGATCTGTAAGTGTACATGGACTGCCATATAAAAAAAATGGTTAGGTGACGTGTGTGTGTGAATTGAACAGGGACACACAGATGAATTGTAGGAATGAACACGGGGAAAGAGAACAGATGAAACAACCTAATGTACAGCAGATGAGGGCATATCAGTGGAAGTTGTAGCAGCAACACCAAGCACATATCAATATGGTACAGTAGGGACTGCACAGGGAAAATGTATATTATGTGACTGTCACACAAGGTGACATAACAGGTCTATATTAATTCCATGAAAGACGCATTCATCGAATGTGTCTTCAGCGAACCAGGCTCTGAAATTCACTTCAGCAAACCATGGAATTTTTCCCATGGTTTGCAAACACTTGGCCCACCAACCATCTGGAACACACAACTGACTAAATCAAATACACCCAAGTGGAGGGCTTTGCCTCCACATGCCCCAATGTGGGGGCCTGTATGCCCCACACCCCCCAACTATATATACCAACTCTGAGCTTGCACTACAGTGGGGAAAAGGCCAAAGTTGAGGTGATGGCCAAGTGTTTGCAAACCGTGGGAAAAATTCCACTGTTTGCTGAAGTGAATTTCAGCGGCTGGTGTTCGCTGAAGAGGTATTCGATAAATATACGTCTTTCACGGAACTAATATAGACCCGACATGAGAATGGTGAGGATGTCTGTTTGAAATAATCATCCTTACATGAATAATGCAGAGGACATCTATCAGAGATCAGACATACAAATGGGGTAGGGTGCATATTGTGAACCTGTGCAAACACACTTGTACAACTATTATGATACCTCCACACTCTATCAGGGTAATCACACATACTGTCCTGGCACTGTAATATCTGCTGGAGGTGTTAGGAGGGATGTGACTATACCTGTATGTGACATTATAATCAATACAGGCTAATTGACTGGTGTGCATGGCATATATGTATATATGTCATAATCCACACTGCCATGAATGTTGTACATTCCATTAATGTTGGCAAGCACCTATGTATGCACCTGTCACCCCTGGGATTCCGGATATTGGCAAAGGCTCTTGCCACCCCCATAGTTTTTTTTTAGGCAAAGGCTCAAATTCTAAAACCACCCCAGAACACAAAAAAAAAAAAAAAAGTAAGTACGCTGCCAGCAATCAGTCAAGTCTAAAAACGCACTTGCTGAGGCCCTTCTCAGTATGGAGAAACATATGGTCTGTGCCTGGCACAGAAACCTGGTTCAAGGCCCTGAGAGCACCACCCCAGCGCTATCAGGTTACCTATCACATCATCGTTCCGGCCCAAAATCGGACACACATCCAAAAGGAGGGGGTATCCACATGTTCATCACACCATATTCACCAAGGACACCCACACGCATGCATCCGTGGATGCATCCATCACCATCGTGGAGGGAGCCATTGTGCAATTGGCTAATGTTGCAATTGGCCACCTCAAAAACACAAACCCTTGAAAACTCAGGGGAAAACTCTGGAAACTGGGTGACTTCAATTACCCTAATATAGACTGGGAACACTACTCAGAAGCAAGCACCTAGCCCCAAAAGTTCCTGGAATTCATAACTCAATGCCATGGAACACAACTAGTCACCATCCCACAAGGGAGGAGATAACAGTCTTGATCTCATCATCACGAACACAATGAGCAACACCGGAAGTATACCGTATACCCCCCTGGTGAGATCAGATCACAAACTAATAATCGCTGGAGGTCCCTCCTCCACCCCCACCTGAAATTCTCAAAAGCCGACTCACACTTTCTAAAGACTAGTGTGGTCTCCAGGCCCCCCCCCCCGGCAGAAAAGAACAATACTCAAGAATCACTTACAAATGCTCCTACCAGCACCTGCAGACACTGCATGGATAATGGATATCCCCAAACAAAACAAACTCTTTTGTCTAGGCAAGGCAAGGTCCAGGCCCAGTCTCCCCATAAATAAACAAAAAAACAAACTCTAGGAGGAAGCTACTACAAGATAGAGCAAAAAAAAAAAAAGTAAATAACCCTCACTATACTAAAATCAAAATAAGAAAAAATAAAATCATCCAAAAAAAATTTCGAGAGAAAAATAGCTAAAGAAGAAATAGACAAAGACTCAAAATCTTTAGCTATACCTTTTTTTAGCTATGTTAGAAACCAGATGAAACTCCCAGATTTGTAACAGATGTATGATTTCTTAATTA
Source organism: Protopterus annectens (assembly GCF_019279795.1). Classification (NCBI taxonomy): domain Eukaryota; kingdom Metazoa; phylum Chordata; order Ceratodontiformes; family Protopteridae; genus Protopterus; species Protopterus annectens. The sequence continues at coordinate 1,221,458,743 of NC_056725.1, forward strand.
TTATTCACATTTTCCTATCATACTGGCTGAAAACCTCAGTGGTTCAAAAACTCCCAAACCCCCCAAAGAGAGAAAGGGGCCCAAAATGAGTGCAGCCCCAAACAGCCCCCAAAGATCTCCAAATTGAGAGCTCCAAAGTCAAAAACACAAAATCCATGCATCCATGGTAACCCAGACAATGTCCGCTCCACTAACTCATACATTAAACCCACAGCTAGGACAGCTGTTTAATCAAAAGTCTTCTCTGGATTCAATGCAGTGCAGCCTCAACTCCACACCACTGTGCGGCACCTTCCACTGCGTGGTGCCCACAAAGACCCCTGGAAATTATCCCATTACTGACCATTAAGCCCCATTAGAGGATCATAATGGAGAGCCTAAGACATACATGAAGAAATATAAACATAGAAGACAGACTTTGGATCCAACCCCAGCTTTTCAAAAATTTTTGTCAAAGGCAGATTATGCCTGGTTGACTTTTCTGAACAGTCACAACAAGTTTTTAAGGCCAGCCGTGCCTACAAGGCACCTAATCTCTTATAATACCCTGAGCTCGCCTATCAAATGGCTACAATAAAATGTTAACCCATATTGGAACATTACAAAAACTATCACAAGAAATGTTAACCTGAAGCCAACAGGTGTTGCCCATGAGAGACCTCAAACCCATCAGTCCATGTCCAGCTCAGGGCCAAGACTGTCAGCATTGGGGTCAATCCCTTTCAGCTACAGGGGCACCATAGGTTCCTTGTACAGCATTTTCAAAAGCAGTTTGCAACCACAGGAGGTGACATAAGAAAAACACAAACTGCAAGATAGAAAAACTATAAGAAAACAACACATCTGCTGATGATACGCTCTAGAAGATAAAGGTAAGAGAAAGGATAACTGGTGCCAGGCCCAAAAATGGTAGTTAAATGCCAAAAAATGCATAAAGTCATTACCGGGAAAAGAAGTTAGGTTAACCCAGACCCAGGTACCAATCCACTGAGCACAGAAGAAGTTATCAGGGTAGTGGGGGGACAGGTTGATTGTAGTCTGTCATTCATGTCATTGACAGCTTCAAGTAGTAGTTCAGTTCAGGAATTTCATTCACCCTCCCCATGGAGGGATCATCAGATCCATCTTTATCATGAAGTCCAATGTCTCTTCACTCATCAGAGGTCAAGATGAATAGTCAGTACAATGCCCCATTAGAATGTAGACACGCGAAAAGTGCTCCAGCCACAGGCCACAAAAGTCTCTCCAAAAGGGGTGCTGAAGGCGACCAAAAATTGTCCGTGACTTGTCAGCATGTCTCAAAGCCTCCAAAAGAGCAGACGTCACTAAAGCTTCACCCCTCCTCAGAGAAGATCCATCACCATACAAAAGGCAGAGACTTACAAGATTTGATGAATATAGACTTAAACCCAAATCTAGATCCATCAGAGCCACTCAGGCGAGTAGTCCTCAGCCCGACAAAATGGGGCGAAGACGAGAGGCAGGGGGTGCTCCCCTCCAAAGACCTGGCTGCCTTGGATAAATCGAAAGGAGTGAGGGGCCTCATATACTGGCCTTAATTTGCACAAAGCAAAGGATGGGCATGGCTACAGAGAAATTATAATGATAGTAACCACAATGGTCACTGCTTAGGAAGAATGCATGGGTAAAGGCTGGTAGTAGTCCCATAATGCCCCAGCCAACGTGATGCCACTAAAACAATGATGAATCAGCAGAACTGGTAGCACACATGCAACTTGATGGTGGTTCCGCTTTATCAGACAGTAATGTTTATGCCACAAAAGGAATACCTAGGTATGGCCAATAAGCTGTGTGACAGCTCACTGTGACAAAGGTGGTGCACTTCAGTTACACATCAGTGGAAGATGTGTAGGGAGGTACATGAAGAAGGGTGCATTGTACTTCACCATTGGAGAGATGAAGGCTGAGAACTATTGAGGTATTATGGCCTTTGATGTGGATGTCCTTCAAATACTCAGTACTTGTGTTACATACAAGGGAGTAGTCAGCGCTGTGACCACATGCTGGTGGATGTTCCACTTACCATCTACCCCAACACACAGGTAACATACCTTGGTCTGATTATAGGATGTGATGTCTACATTATACTTGGGTTGTGTTTTTGTTTTCCTGATGTAACAAATCCCACCATGTTTTCTTGTCACTGCAGGTACTGTCATTGCTGTGGCAGCAATATTTGGTGTATGTTGATACTGTCTGTTTTATACTAATATCACAGTTGGAGTTAATAATTGCCCACAGTCTGTAGTCCTTCAGGTAGCTGTTTGGACATAGGATGTGTATGTCATCTGTGATGTCCATTACTTAAATAACAGAGAGGAAAGGGCCTAGCAGACAGCCTTGATGTATGGACCTGATCACTGGACCTGAGATATAGGTCACTTCACACATTTCAACATAGTTACATGCCATGTATCTGATCCACTGGTCTACCCACTTGGTGATATAACTGTTTATGGCCACATCTGACAGTATTGATTGAATACCTCAGTGTGGATTTGTGTCATATGCCTTGTCCTGGTCAAGTTCAACAGGATGATAGTGCTGACATCATGCATATCCTCATTGACCTCTTTTAGGACATCCATCAGATGTAATGGAATGGCTGTAGCAGTAATATTTCACACAGGTCTGTTGCACACACCTGGAATGTTACTAGTGCACATATAGAGGAGGTCCATGATGGCATGTTGGTGTACCTCACTGTTGCGGAGAGTCAGGATGTGTTTATACATGGATGCATCAGGTGATGTCTCCACCCCAACTCGGATGAATACATGTTGATGCACACCCTTCTATGGAAACATAGCCCATGTGCAGGGTGTGTTGAAGTGTGTATTAAACCATATCAGGAAGGTGTATGTGCTGAGTCATGCCATAGGTGACCTGTGATGTTTTCACAGCCCATTGATTCTGTGTGATAGGCCTGGATGAAGGTAAGACAGTGCATACTGCCTATCCTGATCTGGCATAGGGCTTAACACAATTCCCCACTCAGGTATCATTGAGAAACTCTCCCAGCTGGGTATTAACCCTTACTTCACTAGATGGGTAACCACTGTCTCATGAACAGAACACATACTGTGAAAGTTGGTGAAGCAATCTGTACCAGTAGAGCTGTCACCAATGGTGTACCCAGGGATCTGTACTTGGCTCTTTACTGTTTGGACTCTATTTCTCAACAGTTCAGGCTAAAGTTTATGGCCTTTGGCTTACCAAGTTTGCTGATTCTTGCATGTTGGGTGTAATAAATGAGTCCACCAATGATGAGAAAAATACAACAGGAGGGGCTAACACAGACAAATGATTGATGACAAAGCCACACAATCTACAAATAAATGTAAATATGTGTCTTTATTTTGTCCTTCTGCAAAGTGGAATTCATTGCTAGTTACAGCATTGACAACAGTCCTGCTATGCTGAAACCCAGTGATGCAAGCAGTGGGAACACACGTGGATAGCAGTCTGAACTTCGACCACCAAGTGTCTACACTGGTATCGAAAGCCTATGCTGTGCTCATCATAAGTCACACCATCATATTCAGATCTTAGGACTATAACAGCCCTGTACTCAAACCCAATCAGAGCACAAATAGAGTATAATGCTTTCTTTTGAATGTACCTCCCCAGGCACATGCAGCAACTGGACAGACCACAGGGGTTTTTCACCAAAGAAACACAGGACCTACAAACCATGCCATGATGTATGCGGATAGACTGAATGCCATGTCACTGTAATCTGTATTGTATAGGATGACATGACTTCTGTCCTTGTGAGAATTGTGTATATGTACACATCAGATAGAGCTGATTAAATCAGCAGTGTCTGTTGAGGAGAATATGGTAATAACAGTGTCCCACATGTTGGTGTAAAATGTTCTCTCTACTGTCAAGCAAGAGCACAAACCCACGCATACGCCCACCCAGTTGACTGCAGTGAGAATATATCCCCTACCTAAGTACACAGACTACATAGATCTGTATTTAAGACAAGATACACAGTTCAAGTCTGAATTGGAGTGTCTCAGACAACACTTTATAGCTGATGACATTAGCAGTGTCTGTTGAGGAGAATGTGCTAATAACAGTCTCCCACATGCTGGTGTAAAAGGCTCTCTGAAATGTCCAGCAAGAGCACAAACACAATCCCATTTGACTGCAGTGAGAATAGAATCCCTAGCTATCTAGATACACAAACTACAGCACTCAGTAACTTTATGCAAATGCTACAGGACAAGTTTAACTTCTATACAACTGCAGGTCAACTTACAGTGGATGACACCAGCAGTGCATATTGGATAGAAGATGTTGGGAGGCCTGCATGAAATGGATGTGTAAGCATGTGCAAGTATCAAAATACTGTCAATCCATGGGATCAGAGGAGTAACTATAGGATATACACTTCTGCTCTTCTGGCTAGACACATACACACACACACACACACACACACACACACACACACACACACACACACATAGCTGACTACATTGAGAACAGAACCCCTACCTAAGTACACAGACTACAAAACTCAGTACTTTATGCAAGCAACCAAAAAACAGAGTAGCACTTCAAATAACTGATAAACAATCCAAATAAACACAAATTCAAAACTGTAAATCACACAGAACTGGCAGCTGATGTGAGCCTTTATGCAAGCACCACATCATAAGACTGACTTTTACAAGACTGCAGGTCAACTTATAGTGGATGACATCAGCAGGACATGTCAGAGAGAAAATGTTGGGAGGCCTGCATGAAATGGCTATGTAGGCATGTGAAAGTATCAAAATACTGTCAATGCTTGAGACTGGAGCAGTAACTGTAAGATGATCACTTCTGCTCTTCTGGCTAGAAAAACACACATAGATGATGGCAGTGAGAACAGAACCCCTACCCATCTAAGTGCACAGCCTACAGAACTCAGTACTTTATGCAAGCATCATGGCACAACTCTGACTTTTATAAGACTGCAGGTCAACTTATAGTGGATGACATCAGCAGGGCATGTTTGAAAGATGATGTTGGGAGACCTGCACAGGTTCATAGCTTCATAGGTTCATAGATTACTAGTCTAATGGACCTAGGATGTTTACAGGCCTAGTTGTGTAAAAATACAAGCTCCCTTACTGAGCATAGTTAGATAGTCATTGCTAGCAGAGCAATTTTGTGATCAGCACCAACTGGCCCTGTCCATGAGGGACATATGTGCCACCCCAGGGGTGAATTTATGATCACCATCCAGATGTGAAGGTTGCACTTGAATAGAGTAATTGAGGAGCACTGCTTCATATGCAGTGGAAGCTTATTGCAGAGAAGTGGCAATTGTTGGGACATATATCCCTCTCCCCAGCATGTTTTGTTTATGTCACAGACTGGGTTTAGATCCCTGGACCAAGATATTCATGTCCCATTTGATATGAGATGCCCAGTATCTCCAGTAGGGCAGGGTCTGAGACTGCTGTGTAAGGCAGGCATAGGTCATGTCTCAGCAGCCTGCATGATAGTGAGTACAGTGACAGGTCTTTCAGTCTTTTCATGTGTGTCATGTTTTGCAGGCCCTGGATTCTCCCAGTCACAAACCTCTGTGTTTTCTCTAGTTGCAGATGTCTGGTGAGGTATATACAAAAGGGAGCATTGTTCTTAATTAGTGGTCTGATAAAGGTAGAGTACAGCAGAGCTATGACCTCCCTGGTCTTGGATGTGATGGCCTTATTTATGAGGTATGATTACTATCAACATGTGTTGCCAAGTCTCACAATACTGTGTTTGAGCTTAGAGAGGCACTATGTATATTATAATTAACAAGGGTACTTCCTTGCCAAAGGGGATAATGAGGAATTTTTTTGCTAAAAGGTTCAGTCCATGAGTTTGGCACCAATCATTTGTCTGTGTCAGCCCTTTCTGTAATATGTTAACATAGTTGGTGGACTCTATAGACTGTGTCCAGTTGACAGACATCTGTAAACTTGGTAAGCCACAGGCCATCTTATCATCTTTGCCTGTAGTTCAAAGAAATAGTTTCCAAACAGTTGAGGACCCAGCACAGATCTTTGTGGTATTCCACTAGTAAGTGGTCTAGTGGTGGAGATGCAGTCCCTGACTTTGACAGTGTGTGTTCTGTTGATGAGCCAGTTGGCTACCCATCTAGTAATGTATGTTTAATTCCCAGATGGGAGATTTTCTCTATGATACATATAATGGTGGATAGTGTCAAAAGCCTTGGATAACTCAACATAGGCGGTATGTCCTGTTACCCCTCATCCAGGTCTTTGGGGTCAGATTTCAAGAAGGTTTAATAAGCAAGATCTACCCTTGACAAAACCAAAATGGGTCAGGTCAAGTGTGCTGAAGGTCACTTATTTCCTGGTAGATAAGGCCCATGCTGATTCCTTCCTTAGCCTTGCAGATAATGCTTTTTAGGCTTATGGGTCAATAGTTCTAGTTCTGCATGTTACCAGATTGATGTCCATTGCATGTCATACAATATTTGATATTAATTTCTGTAGTGTAGGTGATATATGTGTGAAAAAAGTACTGAGACACCAGGGACACCCAGTGTTGCAGTGCTTGGGGGAAGACAACACATTACTATACTGTAAATATGTGACATATTATTAGATACAGCCTTCAGTTTATTATGTTTCCACATGTAATTTCATGCCATATACAGGAAATAAACAGTAAACAGCAGTAATACATAATATTTACTTTTCCATAGTGCGGCAAGCAATGGGTTTGGCAAAGTGTTTGCACATGCGATATACACATTTTCAATATGTTCCATGTTTGCACATATTTAAGCAGTGTGGAAATGTGAGCTGCATCGCAAAAAGTCTGAGAGTTAGTACTGAGTGCATGAAACACACCTGTGGCTTAACTGACTCTGTGGCAGCAGGTGTAAATGCATTATCACATTTCCTTTTGAGCCCAGATGATACTGGGTTCAAATCCAGGTGTATCTAAGACTTTTAAAGACTTTGAAATAAAGAGTGCTAATGCGATGACATGAATTCTTTATAGTACATGTGTTGCTGTGTGTCGGCATAGTGCAGTGGAATTAAGAGCCATTGTTCAGAGATAACTGCAGCATTGCATTGCTCACTATCTCTGAGCATTGGTGCATGATGCAAAACTACTCGCAAACATAGAGCCCAAAAAGTAAAGGAATCCCTTGCTTTTTCTACTTCTTATGTGTGTTGTGTTTGATTCTATTTTTTGACCAGATTAAAGGCATTAAAATGGGGTAGGTAGAATGTGGTGATATGGGAGCAAGCAGGGGGAAGAACAAAGGGAAAGCAATATAGGAATTTGTAGAAGCAAGGTAGGTAAGAACCATAACAGTGTAAACTGAAAATATATTCAGAATATTAACTGAATTTGGACTGTCATCTCAGCAAAGAAGGGTGACAACAATGAGATCATGTTGTATAGCCAATTGGATTGAATCAAGTGTGTCAAAAAGACACATGTATGAAAAGGAGAGTTATGTATGGGACAATTTTCTTTTGTGGGACAGGTGTTCCTTTTTTTTTAATTCAGTAAGAGAAGACTGATTGGTAAGGGACGTAGGTATGTATGGGTCAGGTAAGATGGGTAGGTGAGGAAGCAAATGCAAAAATACAAGACAAACAAGACAAGCGACAGGAATGTGATGGACACAAAAGGTTGGGGACACCATGATTGGGCTGAGTGAAAGGACAACGCAGGATCATGGACATCAACCTTAAAGACAGTGAGAATCGAGGCCTCACTCACTGAACTGTCATCACTGTCCCCTTACTTCACTGGTGGCTGGAGTGCTTGACATCTGCTCCTCCTACAGACCATGAAGGAGAGCAGCCTCTCCATCCAGTGTAGGTGTACACCAATGGTGCAGTGCACTACCATATGCACCATACCTGGCAACTCCCTGTGGGTGATGAAATCACTACCTCTTCAATTGGTCCTGAAGGATACCACTGCACCAGCTTCTGGGGCAGTACTACCTAAGGGAGCAGGTAGTATAGGGACAGCAGAGGCAGTGTTGCTAGGCTGGCTCACACATGTGCTGGGCATTGGTGCTGGAGCTGGTAGAGCAGGGGCAGGCTGATGCACTAGGGCTGGCCTACCACGCTGTGCTGTGTAGCATTTAGTGATGTGGTATACATGAATGACATGGATACATTTTTATGACATATAATAGATATAAAAAAAGAGGGATAAGGTTTGGAATGAGAGAAAAAAAGAGATAAAATTAGTACCATTGTATGTGACATACAATACATTCATACAATTATATGACTCTTTTATCTGAAGTATGACATTTAAGTATACACCCTAACAGATACACACTAAACTACAGATTGCTGAAAGTAATCCTAGAAATGTACATAAAGTGCACATATGCATGTTCCACTTATACAGATTATAGTTTACAGCAAGGCATTTCTGCCACTAGTACAGCATTTTTAATTTAATGTAAATATTATTGAAGAAATAACAGTATTGTATAGTTGTGAATTGTGGTATTTGAACCAACAACCTCTGACTACAGTCTAATATTGGACTCTTACAACTGGTTTGTGTTCTAGACTAATGCATGCATACTTACTTTTACAGCTGGGATATACATGCTCAATTTGAAGCAACTCTATAAAAGACCAGAAAAGCTATATTTAACTTTTAATGCTACAATAATACTTATTTTCTGCTACATACATACTACTTGCTTCTGTCAGTCTCTCCAGTCAAGCAACATAAGTAAACCAGTTGAACTCAAATTCAGTGACAGCTGGGGAAAGAACAAAGAAGAACAGAAGAGCATTATGTATACCAGTCCTGCCTATATTTAGTTTTCTAAGTCTTACAAGTATTCTCTTATTGTCATACTAACACAGATGTATGATGTCTGCAGTCTCAAATTCCTGCAACCAGTGGTTGAGAGTATCCCTTTTTCTCCTGTGTAGGTCATTAAAATGTTCCTATATTGCTCTCTGGTGTGTGGAATACCAATGGCATGGGATACAGCCAAGGCCAAACTATTCCACACCTTAGACTCGTACTGGGAGCCAGAATATTCCCTCTGCAGAAGCCTTTGGCTGTGGTGCTTTACCAGGAGTTCAGTAAATATCCTGGTCTCCTGGACACCCCACCTCTGTGTCCTAAACTTGGCACCTTCCTCTGTAATGCCAGACATATCTAAAAGGTGAACCAGAGCAATGGAAACTGATGCTTTCCCCCAGTTTCAGTTATTGCCCTTAAGGGTAGTGTTCAAACTCAAGCAACAATGCAAACCATGTTTGCACAATGTTAAGCTGAGAGCAGCAGTGCCAAGCAGGGAGGAATTAAATAATTGAAACTGGAAGATTAATCTGTCACTTGGCCTTAGTTTGAGTGGTGTCTACTGATGCAGCCTTGAAATATTTTTTTTTATTTTATTTTACATTTGATTACTGGGAAAGTCCAACTGGACAAAAATCCTTTTTCAGCAGGGGCCTGGGGAGAAAAGCTCCACTTTTAAAATGTAACAATAATCATAATTACAAATATAAGGTTTACACATACATGACTTGACACTTGTCACACAGAAATACAAATATTAAACATATAACACTGGATAAAAATACATTCATGCAAATAAACATATTAATGGCATTGTTCCATAGTCTAGTACAGGAACTGAGAAAATAAATAATAAATAAACAAGTGAGGAAATCTGTCAGGAAATGAGTAATTTATAGAATGTAAATCAGATATTATTAATAGCAATCAGTGGCTGAGCAGTTTTCATAGATATACTACAGTGGCTGTTAGCCTGTAGTAGGAGGAGATAAGTAGAGAAACACGAAAACTGGTGAAGCAAGGAAATACAAACGGAAAATAACTACCGAAAAAGAACTCAAAGTATCACTCGAGAAATAAAGACAAGTAACTGTTTTATTGAAACGCTTTTCATCCCACTCTATGGTGGGACTTGCTCAGATCTGAGTTACAGACAGTTACTTGTCTTTATTTCTCGAGTGATCCTTTGAGTTCTTTTTCAGTAGTTATTTTCAGGAGATACAGTAGACGATCGATATTTTAACATAATCGCAACTTAAGGAAAATAATTTTGAAAGCAAGGAAATTAAATAAATAAATAAATAAATAGGAAGGATAAAGGTCTTTTCTATGTTTTTACCTGCACTTAAGACTTTTATTAGTTTTTTAAATAAAAGGATATTCTGATTTGATGTTAAATCATCTGGTATAAATTGTTTGTATTATAAGAATGGCTTAGAGCCATTTGCATTTTGTGGTCTGAAGAAGCAATCAAAAGATTGTGAAAGCACTTACCATTTTACTATTTTTTGTTTTATTAAAGTTTTATAAGTTTTATACTTCCGTGTTTTGTGTGCTGAGTTCTACTCTTACTTCCAATATATTGGATTATAGTATTTTAGGTATTCATTTTTCCTTTGTTTGTTGCTTAATATCACAACTGATCCTGGCAGTGGAAGTGTGGGACATCCACTACCTGATGTCAAAGTAACAGTAGACTCTGATGATGATGATGTTGGCCAAACAGAGGCACAGTTAGGGGGAGCAGAGATTGAATCTGATACTGTTGACATACAGCCATCCCCTGAAATTCCATGGGACACACCCTGTAGGCCTATGTCTACCCATTCCAGTGAGGCACAGATATTGGACAGGTGGAGGGCAAAACAATTGATCAGGGAAGTGTGGTTACTGTGGCTTCAGTGCCTGTTGAGTCTGACCATAGCCAAAGTGTGAGTGAGATGCCATGCAGGATGGTTGTTAGGGGTGCTCGGAGGAGGTCTGCTTCACCGGATTCAGGTGCTCCTCCCGTGCCACTCAACATATGTGTAGGGCCATCATAGAGGTATAGGTACATTCCCATAGATGCTCCAGAGAAATGCTTAAGGTTGTAGATGTGGTACCGGCTGACATGCATGACTGCCTCCACTGTGTTGCTGATTCAATGGATCAGATGAATGACACATTGGAAGAAGCCGTGTCTGTGATGGAATGTCTGCTGGGAGGGGGATGACATCCTCATGGGCGTAGGTCAGCCACATCATCTGCTGTTAGTCAATGTGGCTGTGCCCGAGCATGCTCCCATAGTGGCAGTACTTCCACTCCTCTGTCAGTGGGTGAGCTGTCCACACCCAGACATGGCAGGGCATGGGGTCATGGTGCTGGGCATACTCGTGAGGGAAGCTCATCCAGCAGACATCAATCACCTTCAAGTAGCAGCAGATCATGGATGTGCCATTGCAACTCCTGACAGTTGTCATGGTCAGGGATGATAACAATGAACTGCCACATCTCCCATGACTGCTCACACCTATCCGATATACCAAGATGTAGAGCTAGCACAGAACTTGGCTGCGTTTATGCAGACACGCACACACCAATTTCACCTGGAAGACCCCTACAGACACACACAAGAGTTACATGGTTCAGTCATGCAGCTTAAAACTCATTTTGTCTCACTATCCATTTGTTGCTTCATCCAAATGTCTGTCTACTTCTCTTTCTTACTCGCACACACTCACTGACCTTTTGTGTCAGCCTAGGCTTCCTGCCCCCCCCAACACCCCGTGCAAGTGATGATAACTGTGACATATCCCTGTTTTGTATCTCTTGGATTCAGGAATACATAAGCTTTGTGTCTGATGCTCAGGGTGCATAGCTAACTTAGTGCTTAATATATCTGCATTTGTGATGTTGAACTGGTAATTGTACCTTTGACTAATATTGGTCTTAGAAAGTTAGACAGTGATCTTGTGAGGGTTGTGAAGTCTGAAACTGCAATTGTATCATTACTTTTTAACTTCTCTTTTAATGATTTTCCAGTACAGATTTATGGTGCTAAACTGAGAGCATGCAGTGACCATCACTACTTTTGAGAGGTATGACTGTGTGAATCTTTGATGCCTGAGGCCTATTACTTAATAATGGACACATACATCAAGTAAGTCTCTGCTGTCACATGTTAAGGTCATTTCTGTACAAACCTCCCACCTTTTACTTGCTTACACTACCAAGTACCAAAATGCAAGTATATGCCAGTCATTCATATTATTACACAATACACTCCAGGTTCAACACTTACCTTGTAAATCCAGCAGTTCCAACAGTTCTAGTTCAGGGATGACTCTCTCTGATGCAAGCAGTACACAGCCAATACATGGGGAGGTCAAGGTTGTGAAAGTTGTCTGGCATCAATTTTACTATATACATGTGCATAGGAGGAAGGTTTTAGGCCCTTAGGTGGTGAGTGAGTGTGCTATGCATCATCTCTTAGCCAATGCAAGGGCATATTAAACACATCTACATCTGCCTATACCCACAGCAGCTGCTGGTTCTCCCTCTGACTCCTCACCTGTATGTGGCTGTGGGGACTTGGCATTTGTGGTAGGATGTGTGCTGCTTCACCTTGTTGATCCTGCTGAAGTTGTTTTCTCAGGATGATGATGTGTAGCATAGCACATACTATGAATGTTTCAGTACATGTCCTTGGACTTTACTGAAAGGCTCCCCCAAATGTATCTAGGCACCGGAACTGTGACTTCAGCAGCCCAAACACATGCTATATCATATTTCTGGTTTCAGAGTGTGCCTCATTATGGTGTTCTTCAGTGGGTGTGTGTGCATTTCTGATGGATGTTAGCCACAGTTCCAGTGCATAACCTGCATCCCCCAGTAAATGACCCTATGGGATACCCCCCAGCGAACATCTGATACATTTGGGAGATGTGCCAGATATATGAGTCATGGTAATTGCCAGGGTTGCCAGCACACATGTTCAAGATGATTCCCTTGGCATTACACATAGCTTGGCAGTGAAGCCCCTTTCTATTAATGTAGAGCCTTCCCTGTTCCCTTGGTGGTGCCTTTATATTTGTAAAATCTATGGCACCCAGTACTTTATAGTAATGTGCTACAGGGCAGAACTCTTGCATATTTCTGGCCCTATCCTCAGGAATACAGGAAAAATATATGTAGTCACTAGCATGTTGGAGCATAGCATTCAAGAATTGATGAAGGATCCTGGATGCTGATGCCTGTGACACCCCCAGCATGTCCGCTGTGGGTTCTTTTCAGAGACCCCCATCATGTCCCCTGTGGGTCTCTGAAAGGTACCTGTAGCTAAGATTCTAAGTGCTACACATACCTTTGTCTCCACTGAGATGGGATCCCTTGGTTTGCCCTGGCACTGACTTGAGGATGACAGTGGTTGCAGAGTTCCTGTAGTGTGTCTCTATCCACCCTGCAGGCTCTACAATTTCCATATCATGTAGGTTGCGACAAGTTATCCAGGGTCTGAAAAATCTTCTCCTTCTTGGCCTTGGTCCATTAACAGCAGTATAGATTTCAGCCTGTTGCACATACACATGAATTAAAAAACAGCAGCATTGTTTCTGTGTAGACTCCTTTCCATGACTGTATCCCAACAGGTTTTGGAACTCACAGTAAAAACCAGCACTGAGTCTACTCATTTGCTTTAGAGCTTGTTGAATAGCTCCTCCTCTAATAATGACAAAATAACCCATTTCAGAATATTTCAGTCATAAAAGGCCACTCAAACTGCTGTCATTATAATCTACCAAAAATCTGTACTCAGCAAATACAGCCACTGCATCAAGTGTGTACACATTACCTGTCTGAATGTGATAAAAATGTTCACACTAAAGTATTCTAATTTGTTTTACACAAATGTCCACTAGTCCTTCCTAGACAGATCAATGACTTTTTAACTTTATCAGCTCAGCAGGGTCAGCTATTTTAAACTACACACACCCTCCAAACCCAACAATTATAGCTACATTGTTGACTGCATCCTTCTGAAATATATGTTAAAAGTTAAAAACAATAATGACAAACATATATTTTCAAATTTGTTTCAAAGACATAGTAGCCAGAGTATTCATACTAATTCACACACATTCATGCACACTAGTCCTGCTAAACCAGATTAAGACAGATTAAACACTGTTTAAAAATGACCAGATGATAGGAGCATAAGCTTCTTTTATCTGCAGAGAGCCCTGCCACCACAGCAGTAGTAGCTTTGGATGAACTACATGAAAATGTATTAAGATCATTAGCATCATACCATAAGATCCAGACAGGTGCTGCACAGTTTAAATAAAAGAGGATTTATGAGAACATAACAAACATTAGCCACCTGATATGCTAAACCAATATGTGCAATCATTGCAGAAGTAAAAAGCATCTGAATAATTCCATATTAAAGAGAACATTTGCTAATGCAAAGCTTGTTGTTGGCAAATGACTTTTCAATTCCGTGCTTCACCTACAAGTACAATGGCTACTGCCCTTGAAGAATACATTTGCTTATATTTCATTAAAAATGCTGTTGTGGTTATATTGCCAAAACATTTCCTGAATTAAATTAGCTATGCAATAGGAAATGGCTAGTAAACAATGACAACAGGCTCATAGTTACTAGTCATGTAGTCCAAGAAACCATTAAGCTCAAATTCTCAACTGCTCCAAAGCACCGTCTAGATAAGTGATTTGCTCAAAGTCACACAGTACGTAAACGATGGTCAAATGATTCAAATCTTGTACCCTTACCACAGGAAGCAGGTCATTTACAACTTGGGCTTTAGTCCTCTGCACTGTCAGACTAATCATTTTTAGCTAAATGCAGAATTCCTTTACAAGCCAAAGCCAGTCTTGTAGAGAAGAGTATAACATAGTAATATGCAAAAATGACTACATAATGGATGCTGGAAATCAGACTGTTCAGTACAACCCTCCCAGTTATGCAGATTATATGACGTGACAAATGCCAGCCCCTTTGCATTTGCTGGAGGATGTAAAAAAAGGTACTGCAAAAATATATTAATAATATATTTCTAAAATACAACATGGTTAGACTATATTACCCAGTCCAGGTCTAGTAATGAATTAATTAATTCTTTAGTGCTATGAATAAAGCAAAACAATTGCAGATAATATAAATTCTGAAGTAGCTTTTGTTTTGTAACGCTGTTGTAGTACAAAAATTAGAATTATTAATGCATATAGCAAACATCTCTTTTTGACTTTCTTATGTCATTTCTGTCATCAAGAACAGCTGCTCAAATGTGTATTACATTTGCTAACAGCCTGAGATGACAGCCCACTGGACACAAAAGTCTTTTTTCAGGAACAGCCCAGGAGTACTGTCTGGTGAAGTAATTGGCACAATCACACAGAAGACAAATGAAGACTGAGGGGAAAAAACACGTAACATAGGAAGCAGCTTTTTAACAGCTTTTAGCCTTACCTATCTGCATTAAGTGCTACACTAGCTGTTGAAGCACAAATATAATGCATTCTGCTTGTGTGCTTACAAAAACAAGGCAAATTAAAATATGTTTATAGTTAAAATAGTAACATTAAACTGATAGACTTTATGTTATCCAATTTATTTGCAGCCATATAATACGCACTGTCAACATTAAGAGAACCAAGGATCACATCCAAAGACTATGGCTCAAGTGATGTTCCTGTATACTACAATCAGTTTCCTTCCTTCCTTTACACCATAACTACTCTGATTCATAGGTACAAGTTACTAGGCTTGCAGTCCATGGGACCATTCAGGAGCGGGGCCTAAATTTCCAGTTGCCCCAAACAACTGTCTGTTTAACTCACTTCCTGATGGGCAGGGCATAAATAAGAGACAAAATCAGAGATGCTCTGCAAAACTGGAGACAAAGAAAAGCAGACCACTCTAAATCACTTAAAAAGTTATTATAACAATAGTTTTGCATCAACATGTATAATGCGAACCACCAAAACTCTGAAACTGTAATGACTGACTTTGAAATTAATGCAGGTCTGGCTGTTGATGAGGATTAAGGCTCTTCTCTCCTGCAGCCAAGATGATATGATGCATCTACTAATGCATATCTCTCTACACACACACACACACACACACACACACACACACACACACACACACACACACACACACACACACACACACACACACACCTTATCCTCTAGTTGGCTGTATGTAGTTTGAATGGTTGTACAAAACACAAGTTAACTGTAAGGCGATTTCTGTGTACAATATATGGCCGGCCATATCTTTACAAAGAATAGTGGATGCTTTTGTGATGGTACAAAAGTCAGTCTGTAATGACAAGAAGTCTGAAATGCAGACAGCTAGGTGTGTTGATATTAGCCAATGCCAAGTACATAACTACATCCTTAGGATTACTTCATCATGAGAAATGGAGATTGTAATTGGAAATTCTAGTACAGAATAATAAATTTGATTAAACAAACATGACCTTGAATGGGAATCAAATACATCTCTTATATACTTTTATAGGGAAATGCTTCGGTGCATCTTGTAGGACCAAGTCTTCCCTGTTGATTTATCACACATTCCACATCTTCTTGCCTGAATATATGTTACATCTGTCAGGAAATGTTTACAGGATACATGGTAAATCATGGCTTCTGGAACAATGTAAGCTGCAGAAAAAAATCTGAATTCAGACATGCATTGCTTAACACAGTCTCTGCACATCAACAGTAGGATTTTGTGAGCATTGGGTGTTGCTGCGTGTGTGTGTGTGTGTGTGTGTGTGTGTGTGTGTGTGTGTGTGTGTGTGTGGTTACTGTGTGTTCCTTATAGCCTGCTTTTGTTGTACTGCACTGCTACTGACTAACATACCTGGAACAGCAAGGCTAACTGAAACATATTCCAAGAACTGGTATAGCCTCTTGCAGTGGAATGTGATTTCGGTGGTCATCTCTCCAGTAGTTAACTGTTCCATCAAATTCCATTATGCTTCCATTCCAATCCATGCTGCTGATATTTGCTTTTATTCTCCATGTGTTAGAGTCTACCAGAGTGGAGAACCTTGCTGTGACTGAGGCCCTCATGCAAACACACTTGTCCTTCTCTGATAATGATTGGTATGCTCTGCTTCCCCATCTGCCCAGTCATTGACCAGGCTATTAAACTACCATCTGTAGTCCACATTCACTGGTTACACCTCCTAAATACCAACACAGGAACATATGAGGTATGGCTTCTCAGAAAGTCCTCCTAATTGCTGGCATACTAGCATTCTTACCCCTTCCACTGCACATGTGCCAGTGGTGTTTTGACTACCTTAGTCAACTTTCCTCCACATAGATAGCATTTTTCTAATCCCCTTATACAATACATAATCTGTATCAGCTCCATTGACAGTATGCAACATGCCAATGATATAGACAAATTGGAGGCCACACTCCCATAATCAAACTCATCCTGTGAGCATCACTCACACAGGCCACACAGGGCAAACTAAATTATGATAGGCCAGAGCTCTAAAAGTATCCTTGCCCAAGACACAACAGACTAATAAGTACAAGGCCAGGCATAAACTAAGCACTGCAACATCAGTTAGTGACAACACAGCTGATAGTCACCAGGAAACAGCACATCCTAGACCAGTTACACCTAAGAAATCTTCAAACACAAACAGAAATATACTAGTGATTAGTGACTCCATAGTCAGGTACATGGATTCGACACTCACAAGGATGTACTAAAACATGGTGACAGTGAGTTGCCTCTCAGGAGCCAAGATTGTTGATGCTACTGTGTACCTTAGGACCCTAGACCAGACGGATATGAACATGGCATGGTGGTGGTCCATGTTGGGGTAAATTAACTGACATGCATATCCCCGGTGGATATGGAGAGAGATAGAGATAAGGCATATCATGCATGTCACAAGTGCAGGAAAGACCCTAGTACTGAATGGAGTCTTCCCAATACCAAAACTGATGCAGAGGTAAAAGAAAAGATGACTGGCTTTAACAACTGGCTAAACACTTAGTGTCATACTAGGGAATCCATTATATGTCAATGGATAAGATGCTTTACAACCAATAATGGTTTGCACCTTTCTTTCCAAGTCTTCTGCATATGGGCAAATGCTTTTGTAGCCTCCTTTCTGCTTTTTTAGGCAAGGTCCAACTGCTGAATCTCCCAACATAACTTCCAAAACAGATCAACCATTGGACTATATTAAAATGCCTCTATTTAATGTTAGAAGTCTAAACAACATAAGGATGGGCCTTGAGAACATCCTGCATTTGGGTTACATCCATGTATGTGTTGTTACAGAAACCTGATTTAAGGGCCTGGAGAGTATTCTCTCAATAATCAGGACTTGTGCTTACCATAAGTTTAGACCTGATGCAATTTGTGGTGGTGTATCCATATTTGTTAGAGTCTACATTTACTAGAGACAGATGCCTAGAGACCCACAAGCACAGCTTATAATGATTAAAATCCCACTAAATCAGATCAGCTACGAGTTCATATCACACCACAGAACTTCTCTCCAGAAAATCACAAAGCATTCCTAAATATTCTGAATGAACTCCCCATAAGTAGAAACATTGCTATCCTGGGTTATATTAGCTACTCAGTGATTAACTGGGGGATGTATATCACCACCTTAAGATATGTACAAACATTCTTAGATTTTATGAATAAAAACTCCATGGACTAGAATGTTAAAGAACATACCAAACAATAGAATATACTTGACCTAGTCTTAAGAAACGTAGCATCTGTATACACCACCCCAAGGGTATCCCTCCACTGGTCAAATACTAAAAATGTAGGCCTCCTTTAAGTGCAGAAGACTGCCATCAAATCCAGCCTGTTTAGTGTCTAAACATGCCCTAATCTTAAGAGGAACAAACTGCCATTCAAGGGATCTGACTGTGTTATAGATAAACTTTAACAAAGGCTGTATATTTTTTGAGACATTTTAATTATTCATATCTTTCTTGCAAGTCTATAAAAAGACTGTACTCATGACGTTGGGTTAGGATGTTTGGTTATCTACAAAAAGGGGAAAACAATCCATTGCTATTTGGAGAACAGAAGACTATCAAACACAACAGACAGAAAAAAAAACCTTCAAGCGTGGACCACCAGATTGAAGTGCCTGTCCATACATAAACAATAAAGACAATTTCTACTGCCCTAATAAAAAATGGACCTACCACAGCTATAAAGAAACCACCTTCCACAGCTCAAGTGTTTACAGAGCTCAGTGCATCAAATGCAACACCTTCTACAGAGGCAAAACAGTCATCAAACTCAAGTGAAGGATAACACGTCAAATGACTGACATCAGGATGAAAGTCCACAAGAATCAGCTAACAAATTACACCACTGAAAATCCAGGACTTCAATTTTCAAGTTCCCTGTGCTGGTTACCCTGGAGGGAGACCCATTCAAAGGCAACATAAATGTGAAACTTGAATGAAAAGAACTGGAGTGGCAAGCAAGCCAGTCTTGTAGAGAAGATTAAACATAGTAATATGCAAAAATGACTACGTAATGGATGCTGGAAATCAGACTGTTCAGTACAACCCTCCCAGTTATGCAGACTATATGGCGTGACAAATGCCAGCCCCTTTGCATTTGCTGGAGGCTGTAAAAAAAGGTACTGCAAAAATATATTAATAATATATTTCTAAAATACAGCATGGTTAGACTATATTACCCAGTCCAGGTCTAGTAATGAATTAATTAATTATTTAGTGCTATGAATAAAGCAAAACAATTGCAGATAATATAAATTCTGAAGTAGCTTTTTTTTGTAATGCTGATGTAGTACAAAAATTAGAATTATTAATGCATATAGCAAACATCTCTTTTTGACTTTCTTATGTCATTTCTGTCATCAAGAACAGCTGCTCAAATGTGTATTACATTTGCTAACAGCCTGAGATGACAGCCCACTGGACACAAAAGTCTTTTTTCAGGAACAGCCCAGGAGTACTGTCTGGTGAAGTAATTGGCACAATCACACAGAAGACAAATGAAGACTGAGGGGAAAAAACATGTAACATAGGAAGCAGCTTTTTAGCAGCTTTTAGCCTTACCTATCTGCATTAAGTGCTACACTAGCTGTTGAAGCACAAATATAATGCATTCTGCTTGTGTGCTTACAAAAAACAAGGCAAATTAAAATATGTTTATAGTTAAAATAGTAACATTAAACTGATAGACTTTATGTTATCCAATTTATTTGCAGCCATATAATACGCACTGTCAACATTAAGAGAACCAAGGATCACATCCAAAGACTATGGCTCAAGTGATGTTCCTGTTTACTACAATCAGTTTCCTTCCTTCCTTTACACCATAACTACTCTGATTCATAGGTACAAGTTACTAGGCTTGCAGTCCATGGGACCATTCAGGAGGGCTGCCACTAAATTTCCAGTTGCCCCAAACAACTGTCTGTTTAACTCACTTCCTGATGGGCAGGGCATAAATAAGAGACAAAATCAGAGATGCTCTGCAAAACTGGAGACAAAGAAAAGCAGACCACTCTAAATCACTTAAAAAGTTATTATAACAATAGTTTTGCATCAACATGTATAATGCGAACCACCAAAACTCTGAAACTGTAATGACTGACTTTGAAATTAATGCAGGTCTGGCTGTTGATGAGGATTAAGGCTCTTCTCTCCTGCAGCCAAGATGATATGATGCATCTACTAATGCATATTTCTGTGTACAATATATGGCCGGCCATATCTCTACAAAGAATAGTGGATGCTTTTGTGATGGTACAAAAGTCAGTCTGTAATGACAAGAAGTCTGAAATGCAGACAGCTAGGTGTGTTGATATTAGCCAATGCCAAGTACATAACTACATCCTTAGGATTACTTCATCATGAGAAACGGAGATTGTAATTGGAAATTCTAGTACAGAATAATAAATTTGATTAAACAAACATGACCTTGAATGGGAATCAAATACATCTCTTATATACTTTTATAGGGAAATGCTTCAGTGCATCTTGTAGGACCAAGTCTTCCCTGTTGATTTATCACACATTCCACATCTTCTTGCCTGAATATATGTTACATCTGCCAGGAAATGTTTACAGGATACATGGTAAATCATGGCTTCTGGAACAATGTAAGTTGCAGAAAAAAATCTGAATTCAGACATGCATTGCTTAACACAGTCTCTGCACATCAACAGTAGGATTTTGTGAGCATTAGGTGTTGCTGCGTGTGTGTGTGTATGTGTGTGTGTGTGATTACACACTGAGGAAGGGTGCTTATACCCAAAAGCTTTGTGTTTGGAAGTGTTATTAAAGATTTTGTCCTTCGACGTTGCTGGTTTGGCTTTTTTCTTGTAGGGTCTAAACATGCCCTAATCTCAAGAGGAACAAATTGCCATTCAAGGGATCTGACTGTGTCACAGATAAACTTTAACAAAAGCTGTATATTTCTTGAGACATTTTAATTATTCATATCTTTATTTTAAGTCTATAAAAAGACTGTACTCATGGCGCTGGGTTAGGATGTTTATTTATCTACAAAAGGGGAAAAACAATCCATTGCTATTTGGAGAACAGAAGACTACCAAACACAACAGACAGAAAAAACCTTCAAGTGAAGCTCCTGACCATACATAAACAATAAAGGCAAATTCTACTGGCCTAATAAAAACTGGACCTACCATAGCTATAAAGAAACCAACTGCCACAGCTCAAGTGTTATAATGGTACACGGTGACATATTGACAAGATGGGCCAGCTTTACATACATGCGGCAATCCATGGCTAACCTAGCTGATAACTCTGCAACAAACAGGCCAGAAAAAAATCAAACAGGGACCCTTGAAACATTTTCTCCTTGACCACCTTGTACAAATCTGTAGTGAAAAAACAACCACTAGGTTGAAGCACCAACTCCACTGCTTCCCTTCCTAGTATCACTGAATCTGAACCCACTGACAGTGACAGGTTCATGCCCTTCTGGATACCCACTACTCCAAAATGGACAACTTTAGCTCCTGGCACACCAGGCACCCATAGAAAATGAATTCTGATGAGTTATTCAGTATGTTGTTGCAAGAACACCAACCCACATTGAGAACTAACAGAACTAAAAAAAATGGGAACATCGCTTGAATATAGAACTATACTAGGTTGAATAAGGACAAGCTGAGAGTATCACTGCAGAAAAAAACAGAGACGGACTTATGGACTTCATATTGTGTAAGTTTGAAAAGCATAATGTGCAAGTTTGAAACGTGTAGATGGCTATTTTAGATTTTAATGTTTGCCTGGTTACACCTCAATATAAATCAGCTACCACACAGCTTCTGTTATTGTGTTACATTTTGTGATTTACACACATGCAAATATCATACTACTGGGAAGTTGTGAGTTTTGGAAGTAACAAATGGACACATAGTATTAATGAATACACAGAAGGAGCTAATGCCAATATTAGCATGATGATCATATTTGAAACTGTAAGAGGTGTTTGGAACTGTACCAAGTGGTATGGGTAGAATTCTGAGCATGACTAGTGTGGAAGTAGAGCTTTGATCAATGATTCTTATGCTAATAAGACTGATTGGCTGATATTTTATAGATGTGATTGGCTATACTCCTGCTCCCTCGCTGGCTTGCTATAATTTTTCCAAACTCTCTCTCTCTAACTATATAGATGTATAAATGTTGCTGTAATGCCTTCAAAACTTATATCTGATGAGAAAAACATTTATCTGGACCAGGAAGATCACCAAATAAAGCTTGTTAACCTGAAAATAAACACTCAGTGTCATTCTTTTCACCGTATTTTAGCTTGTTGTTCACTGTATTTCAATTTGTTGTTTCTAGTATGCATGCTTAACAATGTAACTCACAGTTAAGTAAGTGTAAAAATATAATATCTGAAGACAAAAACAGCACTGTTCAAAAGATCTGATTTTAACTGATGACACAAAAAGTCTTTGCAAAGACTCTGAAAAAGGCTAAATATAAACATATGTGTTTATTAAGGTTAACATCAACACAGTTCAAATGTTCTAGAGGCAATATAGTCTATATAAAAATTAGCGGGCAAACAATGATCTGAATAATTAAAGGTCTGAAGAAATATGCAGCCTCGGTTAAAGGCTCTTCTCTACCTCATCCAGATCCCTTGGATGGCAGTTTGTTCCCCACTGATCAAATCACACCATAAACTAGTAACCTTCATCATCAGAATCTCCAAATAATGAAAAACAATTATCACAGGATTAAATGACTTTAAGGGTACATATCATTTACAATTCTATGATAAAGTCTCTAAATTAAAATATAACAGTATTACCAATAATGTTGCTACTGCATGAAGTTGCACAGAAAAGTTATACTTGCACCTGGATTAAATTGGCAGTTGCAACAAGATCCAATCAATTGGGAAGATCTAAATGAAAACAAGTGTTGTGGTCCTTAAGTATTAATAAACTGTGTAATAAAAGAAAAAAACTAAACATATATAGCAGACCAAACACCCCCCCCCCCCAGCTAGATAAGAAGAGAAAAAAGGACATGAGAAAAACAAAGACAACCAATCACCTCAGACCAGTTGCAGTGAAAGACAACTACAAACCCCTTTCTTAGTTAAATAAAAAAAAAATAGCATACAACCTTGCTCTGAGCTTATGGTACTAAATATTCCAATCCAGTGGATATTGCCAACATGCTGGCAAGTAAATTGAATGCCAACTTCATGTCAGAGATATTTATTTCAAACCTACTTATCTCCAGTGGAATTAAGTGCTGTAAAAGAGCATGTAATGAAAGTACTCTCCAAATGAAGAACACCTCAGCCATAAGGCATGACAACATACCAGGATGTCTAATTAATGGCACTAAGCAAGTATTTATAGATCCAGTCCTAAACTTCTTCAACCTGAGCCTAGTAACTGGCTTTGTCCACAGGGGTGGAGCTCAGCTATTATGATGTCACTCCACAAGGGTGGGTCCATGACAGACCCTGGGAATTACAGTCCCACCAGCCTAATTAATCTTATGTGCAAAGCCATGGAATGTTTAATAACTGACATAATTAACTCTGATATCAAACATCTTAGCAGTATTGACCCTC
Organism: Protopterus annectens; assembly: GCF_019279795.1. Classification (NCBI taxonomy): domain Eukaryota; kingdom Metazoa; phylum Chordata; order Ceratodontiformes; family Protopteridae; genus Protopterus; species Protopterus annectens. Next base: position 1,221,482,708 of record NC_056725.1, read on the forward strand.
AACACTTTGACTTTGTCAGGGTAGAGCCTGTTTAATGAATCTTGTGAACTTCTTTAAGAGGGTTACTCAGGCTGTAGATGGCCGATAAGCGGAGCAAAGCGTATCTTGGTCTCTCTAAGGTATGTGATACCATACTACATTCAAATGTAATAAGCAAGTTGAAGTAGCTCCAGATTGACCTGTTTGTGCTTAGATGTATAGCAAAACAGTTTAGAGACAGGGCTCACACAGTAAGAGCATGAAGATGACTAATGGAGTTATGTAGGAATCTGTGCTGAGACCTCTGCTGCTCAACAGCTACTTCTTGGAGCTCTATTTATCAAATGAAGATCAATGATTAAGAAAGATCACACATGATTGAAAGCAGGGAATTCTCATCAAGTCCCTCTGTAAAACGTAGGCACTTCAGCAGGAACTTGCACCTGTCATTAGCTGGTGCACTAAAATGGTCTCAAGCTCAATGCCAAAAAGTGCGACATTGTAGCATTTGGCAAGCAGGCCCTAGCTTCAGATTACATCATGGATAACACACCATTTCAAAATGCAAAGGTCATGAGAGGCCTGAACACATGGGCGGACAGCTCCTTTATGTTTGACTATTACATTGCAATGGTAGTTAGGAAATCCTTTTACCTTGAACAGCTCATGGCAGAAAAGTATTCCTTCCAGATCAAAAGAAATCCCCATTTCCTTCTACTACACATTGACTAGACCCATCACTGTGTACAATGTCAAGGAACTGGATGTTTTAACAACTAAAATTATTGTGACCTAAAACAAATGAGCTGCAAAGAAAGATTGAAGGCTTTATCCCTATACTCAGTTTCATATAGACTCCTTAGGGTTGACCTGTGTCTTGTTCATAGGGCTATAAGGAATCTAGTAGTCCAAGGAGTGTTATACCTCAGTCAAACATTCCAGCTAGGACCAGAGATATAAACCTACTCTACAAATACATAAGACAAAGAGAAGGGATAGAGGTGACATGAGCACCTACTCCTTTTCTGGAATAAACTTGGTCTCCCAGTCAAACAGCATAAAATACTGTATGCTTTAAAAAGGAACTGAACAACTGGATGATTATGCATAAATTTAGCCCCTAGCATGGTGGGCCTGGACCTCCTAGAAAGGATAGGCAAGGGTTAAGGATGGGTATAGGCAAGGCAGATATGGTCTCATGGAGCAATTGCCTTGGGATGTCATGTTGACCATTGAGTACTATCTTTCCATGGTCCCAGATATCCCATCTCCAAGACTCTATACTGGGTGCCAGAATTACTGACCCCATCCTGTCCTGCCCTCCCCCCCTTTATATGAATTCATGTCTAAATATGTAGCTTACTTTTCTTTCTGTCTCCTCATTATTAACTGTTTTGAATTCCATAAATGTCCATTTCATATCATGAACGAATACTAATTTACTAGACAGCTGTAGTACAGTTGCAATTAAGACACTGCACATTTGAGTCTTACACAGCATTTTATGATATCTGTTTACTAAACAATTTGCAAATGTTTGTATCAATCTTTTTTGTGGCATGACCTAACGTCTAAGGCCTCTTTCCTGATATTTTCTCCTGCTGACTAAAATTGATCACTTTTCTCTATTTTATTCTCGAGAAATAGCAAGCCTGGTTAAGTTTCTTATAACCTCTTCTACTATATCATTACTCTCTCTAAGATTAGCAACACTTATTAGTTAGCATCTGCCTATTTTAAAACACTTGTATTAGTCTCAATTTTGATTTATAAAGTTTGTTTCAAATGAAGCACTGATTTTTAACATATGTTTTCCAGAATGTATTTAGATAGATAGACATATAACACTGAGTTGACCCATAAGGGGAAGGTGAAGTACTTTTGTTTTTAATTAACTTAAATACATTGCTAATTTGCTTGAAGAATTCACAAAGGTAATATAAATACCACATTGATTCTCCACTTTAAAGAGGTAATACCTGATCAACAAAATAGATTGACAGATAGATAGATGGCTAGATAAATAGATTGACGAATAAAGAAATAATAGCTTCTAATTATATCTAATACACAGTAAAGGGAACATACAAAATATATATCCAGGAAAATATTGTACACACAATTTCTGGACTATGGAATTACCTCCAAAAAACATAAACCTGAGGATTCAATAAACTCCATGAAGGCCTAATGTGAAGCCTACGTGTTTGCTCAATGAGCAGCAGTGGTAATTGCATATGCATGCTGCGCACTGTGTTAAAATAAAAAAAATGGCATTTCATGGCTAGCAACAGATTACCGGGGTTATTAATAAAGCAAGCAATGTAGATAGTTCCAACACATTACATGGCATTGTATACAGTGCATACTATTGTGGAAACCTGTTTCAGGCATACTGAACGAAAGTTGTGTATATGATCAGTAAGGGTATATAGACTGCATTATAACTAAACAGTCAGGGGAAGTGTGTGCATTTAATATAGATACACAGATAAATTGTAAAAATGAATACAGGGAAAAAGGACAGATGAAACATGGTAATAAACAGCAGACGAGGGCATGTCAGTGAAGACAGTTGTAGCATGAACATTAATCACATATCAACATGATAGAGTAGGGACTGCACAGTGAATATATATGCAGAATGTACCATCACCCAGGATGATGCCACAATATAAACAAGAAATGATTGACATCAACAACTGGCTTAGCTTCTGGTGTCAATCCAGGGGTATCCAGTATCTTTCAGCCTGGAATGAGATGGTTGACAGGCCACACTGCTTTACCAGAGATGGTCTGCACCTGTGTCCTCTAGGATGTCGGATACTGGCAAAGACGCTTGACTCCCCCATAGTTCCTTTTCAGGCAATTTCAAAGCAACAAAAGTTCAGACATAAAAAAACTCCGCTGGAGGCAAACTCAGTGTTCTGCTGCTTAATGCTAGGAGTCTAAACATGAAGCTGCATTGGAAAAAATTTCCAACCTGCTAGCTCACAGATTTGGTGCAAACTTCACCCCCTTGACCTACAGACCATACCCCAAAGCATACCTGACAACAGTTGTCTGCCAAGTATCTCTAGAGATCAGGTCACATCTGTATTCTCAAGGCTAAAAACATGGCATCAGTAGTGCTATATAATAACCCAGGTTGCTTTCTAAGTGATCAAAAACAGGACCTAGTGGACTTACTTAGTGTTCTCTTTAACCATAGCCTGAGAACTGCCTTTGTTCCAGCAGAATGGAAAATAGCAACAGTAATTCCTTTGCATAAAGTGGGGTCATCAACTGATCCTGGGAACTATAGACCCATAAGTCTAACCAGTTTCATTTCCAAGGCCATGAAAATAATTAACATGGACATTATCAACATGGACATAGGTGACCTTCAAACTGTAGACTCAAACCAATTGGCTTTGATCAGGGTAGATCATGCTTATTAACCTAGCAAACGTCTTCAAGAAAGTCACTGTAATTGACCCTCAGCAGAACATTAATAGAGTGCAGTGTTCCCTATTGCATGTACCTCACCAGACCCCTGCAGCAGCTGGAGAGACCACAGGCATTTCTCAACAAGAAAATACATGGCCTCCAAATCATGCCATGATGTATGTGGATAGACTAAAAGCCCTGTCACTGTACTCTGCATCATATTGGCTTCTGAGAGGTGACTGGTGCCTGGCCTAAAGAGCAGTCTCTGACCCTGCCCTAATGTAAATGTTGCACATACGCAAATCTAATGGCATAAGAGCCAGTCACTCTAGGGATCTTAACCTAGCCTGTGACATTAACAGAACATGGTTGAGAGACAGATATATCTCCTAGAGACATCCACTCCTCTGAAATAAACTTCCAAATCACATGAAGCAGAGCTCCCCACTTACCCTATTCAACCTAAACAAATGGATGGAAGACTGAAAATTCACCCCAGGGGTGGCACTCATGTCCCGCATGGATAGGGGTAGTCAGTGTTGACCATAGACATGCTCTGTGAATCATGTCCACCTAATAAGGACAATTGGGGTTACTTGGGATGAACATGGCTAGGCATGTAAAGGCTGTAGGACTGCTAGCCTAGTGACCTCCTATGAACTTATGAACCTATGTTAACAGTTCTTGGGGGCACATTACCACAGATGTTATAGAAGGACAATGTAGTGTAATGTAATGGCAGCAATGGCCATCAATACATTAGCTCACATCACAGATTGTATTACCCTTTTGTAGCCATACTGTCCGGTTCGATTCTCAGCTAGAGCGTCTTCTGCGTGGAGACATGAGCGAATGGGCGTACCTTCGTTGAAGGTTGTGCATCAGGGCTGGTAACTCGGCATGTAAAAATCAACTACTAATCATTAGCGGACTGGCATTCCACTGTGGCGACCCCTAACCGGGAAAAGCCGAAAGACACAACAACATCCACATCTCAATATAGCATATGTCAATCACAGCAACATTGACATGTCAATTGACCATAGGGTCATAGAACACTGTTAGGATGCTGGCTAACCTCACATGAAATCCTAGCCATTATTATAAAATGATAGTAAAATGCCTATATGTATATTATGGAAAATAAGATTATTGTGCCTATGTGCATTACCTTCTACCATTGTCTGTATGGAGCATATGCAACACACCATGACAGAATTAGCAATTACACACATAGTGGTCTGGGAATGGTTTGCATAGGCTCATGGAAGGACTCTACTTCATGATGTGTGTATGCATATTTTGACATGAGGACATCCTTCAGTCCAGGAAGGATGTCATGTGGCCAGAGGACAAAGGAGGATGTGGTAGTAAAATAAAGAGATATTCCAAAGATCACACAATGGCCATAATGTACCAGCAACCAAACACGCAGCAGTACACTGGGTGTGATATGAACATTACACCTGTGTAGTCATAGAATATGAATGCCATGCAGTGTCACAGTAGCATCACCACATATGTCTGACTGTAACACTGTCATGTTGCAGTTTATGAAGTATGATAGCATCATTGTGTACTGAGGAGAAAATATTGCGAGCACTGTAGGGCATGGATGTGGAGTCACATCCCTGTGTAAAATGGTCTCAAAAGTGATAGTTGTATGTATAGACACACAAGTAGTTTGCTGCCAGATTAGAACACCTATATGTGTAGTTAAAGCACATTGCAAATACAACAGTTAATGTAACTGCCACAGCAGAGGTTTGTCTTGAATACTGTCAGATTGCATGTTACACAAGATGACATAATCATTGTATGCTACAATAAGATGTTTGGAGGAGTGTTGGACACAGCTGCAGACTAACATATCATTATAAAACTACCTATTTACAGAGCACAATACTTAACAGAAGTGCCAGAGCACAATTCTAGCTTTTATAGTGTTGGAGAATACAGCTGATGACATCAGCAGAGTCTGGTGAGAAGAATATGGTAATAGCAGTACCCCACAAGGTGGTGTAAAATGTTCAGTTTAATGTCAAGTAAGTGCACAAACACACACACCAGTTGACTCCAGCAATAACAGAACTCTTGCTTATATAAGTACACTGATTAGAGACCTCCATATTTAATGCAAGCACCATTTCACAAGTCTGACTTGGAGAGTGTCAGACAGCACTTTAAAGGTGATGATGCCAGCAGTGTCTGGTGAGAGGAAGATGGTAATAGCAGTATCCCACATACTGGTGTAAAATGCTGTCTCTAATGCCAAGAAAGTGTACAAACACACACACAACCACACACACCAGTTGACTGCAGTGAGAACAGAACCCCTACCTATCTAAGGTACAACAACTAGAGAATCCCACACATAGCACTAGCAAAACAGCACACATTTGACTTGAAGAGTGTCAGACAACACTTTATAAGTGGTGACGTCAACAGTGTCTGATGAGAGGAAGTTAGTAATAGCAGTATTCCACATGTTGGTGTAAAATGCTCTTTCTAATGTCAAGCAAGTGCGCAAACACAGACACACACACACACACACACACACACACACACACACACACACACACACACACACACACACACACACACACACACACACACAAATCAGTTGACTGCAGGTCGATTGGAATCCTTACCTAAGTACAACAACTAGACAACTGAGTACTTAATGCAAGTTCCACAGCACAAGTCTGACTTTTACAAGACTGAAAGACAATTTATAGTGAATTACATTATCAATGGATGTTTGATAGAAGGTGTGGGGAGGCCTGCATGAAATGGATATGTAGGCACGTCCAACTGTCTAAATATTGGTACTGCATGGGATTGTAGTGATGACTGCAAGACACACAATTATGCTGTTCTGACTAGACAGATACACAGATGCCAGTTAACTGCAGTGAGATTAGAACCCCTATCTAACCAAGTACACAGATTAGAGAATTCAGTACCTGATGCAAGCACCACGGTACAAGCCTGACTTTTGAAAGACTGCAGGACAATTTATAGTGGCTGACATCATCATCATTGGATGTTTGAGAGAAGATGTTGTGAGGCCTGTCTGAAATGGATAGCTAGCCATGAAAAAATGTCAAGATGTTAAAGTTCTGCATGTTACCAGATTGATGAGTGTGCAAAGTATAGTATTTGCTGTTGTGTTTCCAATATGCAGTTATACTTTAACAGACAGCTTTACAAACTAAATGAAAACAGTTTTCCACTTTACTACAATTATTGGAATATCTGAATGTGTATTGTCATGATAAAGAGGTGCATGGTATATAAGAAAACATTTGTTTATTTCTGTAGTGTTCATAGGTTTATACTAGGCTATCTGCCTGTGCCCATTAGTTTGTTGTGCCTCTGTCCAGCAGTGACACAGAGATGATTTGGCATTTAACTTCAGGCCATGGCTCTGGCACCTCTGTAGTGTAGTTGATATATTTGTGAACAAGTACTGAGAGACCAAGTTTGAAATGCATGGGTGAAGGTAACAGATATCTGCAGTGTAAATATGTGTTTTTTCCTTACAAAGTGCCTTCCCTTTGTTTGTGTTTTTGCATGTACTTTCATGGTATGAAGACTAAATGGACAATAAATATAAGTAATACATGCTAAGCAGCTGGTATGCATGATTGAAGGCAAAATGTTTGCATGTGTGAGATGCACATTTCTACTGCTTTCTCTGTTTGTGCATAGTTAAGCATTGAGCAAATGCAAGCCTCATTGATAAGACTGTGAAAGTTTTGAGTACCGAGTGTATGAAACACACCTGTTGCATAGATGACTCGGTGGCAGTAGGTGTAAATGCATTGACACAATTATTTTGGAGCACAGATGATATAGGGTTTGAATCCATGCATATGTAATAGTGTTAAATATGTATTTATAGAGCAATGAAATAATTCTTTACTCTGCATGTATTGTGTGTTACCTTAGTGCACGCTGTTTAAGCCACACAGTATTGCGGTAACTGCACCACTGAAGAGCCATTCACCTTTGCTTGCCATTGGTATATGATGACAAACTGCGCAAACATAGAGGATGAAAGGTACCAAATAGAGAAGAAAGCAGTTTTGGGAAATGGAAGGTTAATCTGATACATGGCATTAGTTTGAGGGTTGTTTGCTGCTGTAACTGTTTGGTGCTTTAACTTTGCAGACATACTGGGGGCACAAATTTCATGATGTGACACATTTTTGGTTTGGCTTTATACACTGATAAAATTTATTTTTATAATGTGGAATTCAAACCTATACACAAGGGAGAAAACATTTTTTTTCCACAGCAGTGATTCTCCACACTTGCCAAAGAAGAAGTGCTTCTCAGACATACTCATAAATTATATATAAATACACGTGACAGAATGAAGGGCTAACCATGTATGTGTGTGACCTGACAAGGGCCTAGTTTATACACTCATGTGTGTATGAGTCTTACTGAAGTCTGAAGGCCATCCAGGGCTAAATAGCACAATTATAAGTATAGAAACATAGTAATCAGTATACCCTCAGTCATACATATAATTCATACGAGCTTCACTGCTATAAATACTTATTGTTTTTTATAATTATGTTTACATTTTTATGTGATTTTAATACAAAGTGAAATGGAATAACAGTAAACATTTTTGGATAAATAACAGTTGTATATATTTCTGTGAATTACTAACTTCCATGTGTTAACCACCTTGCAATACTGCTTACTGTGTTTGCACAGTGGTCAACATACATGATAGAATGTATTCATTTTGAAACTGTCGACAGTCTGCTTCCTCTCTGCAGGTGTTCTGGACCTGTGGGTGTTGGGTAAGGTTGCTAAGCACTGCGCAATGCTGCTTAGTGGATTTATGTGATGGAAAGCAAAAGATGCAACAACGTATTCTTTTTGAACTCAAGAATGTCTGCATCCTATCTGCTTCATGTGAAGGCCATTAGTCCAGGTTTGCACGGCAGTGAGTGACTCACAAATGTGAGAAACAAAGCTAAACTTGTTTTATCTGTGTAAGTAGTATTTGTTTGGTTTCATCTTTAAAAGACAAATGGAGGTCTTGAACCATGATCTACACATCGTATATACTGTGTGGATTACCATGTTTAGCAGATTTGCTGCACACACACACACACACACACACACACACACACACACACACACACACACACACACACACACACACACATGATTCACAGGTGTAGTTTATGTGCTGGTTATCATAGAAGTAGATTACATGACATTTATTCTATTTATCCATTTCCAGTGTTTGTACTAAGCCGAGCACTGCACAAATACTGCTATTAAAACAAACAAATAATATTTTATATATATAGCTATATATATATATATATATATATATATATATATATATATATATATATATATATATGTGTGTGTATATATATATATATATATATATATATATATATTTATATATATCAAATCAATATTATGAAACAAATGTTAGTACACATAAAAGATTTTTGCACAAATCTGGATTTGAAATCTTACACCAATGAACCTACAAAACAGTAAGGGTGCCTTATCCTTCTTTGCCACAGAAACAGTTTTGCAGCAGGTATAAAATTCATTGTGTGTACAAGAAAGTCCTAAATCATTCATAGTATTAACAAGACATATTGCACTTGGACACTTTCGATTTGTTTGTACATGTACTAATTTCCGATGTTGTGCAATGAGTGATCACAAAACCATTGATGGCTGTTTGTAGAAATGCAGCTTTGTCTTATCTTTGTATGGCATTCATTCTTCTCTTATCTGACTAGTAATCAGAGAAATGCAGTCTTTAAGGCATTTTGTATCACTGTCCTTAAAAAGTATGAATATTAAATGACAATATTATACAATTATCAATAAAGGCAGGGACATGGCAGGGCTAGCCAGCCACTTGATGGTGTAAAATATGTTTCTGGGTGATTCAGTCATGTTGACAAAGAGCAGAAGCCAAAGTAGCTCCAATTGCAGAAAAGATCAAAGAGAACAGAATATGGTGGTTTGGGCACATGTGTAGAAAAGCAGAATACAATCTAGTAAGGAAGATTTGGGATAGACAGCAAGAAGGTAAGAGGAAGTGAGGACGTCCAGCAAATAGGTGGATGGATTGTGACAAAGAAGATCTGTGACAGTTAGGCATGAGTGTTGAAGAAGGCAGGAGTGTGACACTGAATCAATTGGGAGGTGGCCTAATGGTTAAAGTGTTTGCCTTACAAACACAAGGTGCAGCGTTTGAGTCTCACAAGGGATAATTGGCTAGGCTTAAAAATGGCTCTCAAGGGCAGTTAGCCTAGTACTAATCTATGAACCTATGAACCTATGAGTGTGGCACTGAATCAAGAGAGATGGTGACAGTCAACACAATACCCCAACCCCATGTAGAAAAATGGGAAAAAGGGGGGCTGATGATGAACAAAGGCAGAGGAGTTTGGATATTAGTGAACAGAAACTGAGAAGTTTGTGCTACTCACTTCCATTTAAAACCTTGATACAATTACTTCTACACTTTGTAAGTGTATCCTGGCTGACATACCCACTGCAGGTAAGGGAGACTGAATTGCTGTGTATTCCTTCTCCCTCCTACTAACCATTCACAGTTGCAATCCATTAGCAACAAACAGTAAAGTAGTGCCTATACTATGTTTAAATCTGATACATGATGCCAAAAAGTTTAGGATTCAGCTATTCTAATGAGTTCATACCTCATTTGAATATTCTCTGTACTCAGAGGCATGAGTCCACACCATAACAAGTTACCCATGTACCAAGGTAACTTGAAGGTGAGAAGACTTGTGTATTTGTAGAACACAGAGGATTGATATTCTTTTAGCTTTATCTGCACAGAAGGCTTCTAGTGTTGTTAAAGTCTGATTATATTTTTCAGGCACATGCTAGGTTTGTTCACATGCTGTGAAGAGAACTGTTATTTATATGCATTAGGGATTAAACTGTTATCTGTATGCACTTCTTAAACTTCACTTTTATCATAGGCATTTTGCCATGCATTGGCTTTCACAGATACACAGCCTTATTAACTGTCATTAAAAGTGCTATTGTTAAAACTGGTTACCTTACAGTCTTTTCCATCTCATTCCATGGCAATGTAAAGTAGTATATTGTCAATGAACAGAGGTGTAATACATCTAAGATGGTCCACAGACACCACCAGAGGAGTGCTGGGCACAGTGAGAGGTGCCTAGCAATTGCATGCAATCTACGTTTGAGTTGTACATGTGTACACATTTTGTGAAAGTTGTGTGGGAAGCATTCATAACAGGTGAATCATGTGTTATTCCTTGGATTCCACACTGTCACTTTCCTGTTGTTTTGGAGTGGGGGAGCCAAGTACTATTTGTGTATTTCCACATCACCAGTTGGGTTTCAAGAGTTTTGCTCTCGCAATTGTGTAGTCATGCTGGTATTTCCATTTGTGTATAGGGAAAATTGTAAGTAATTGGTGGCATGTTGCAGCATAGGATTCAGAAATTTATTTAGGATCCTGAATGCTGATGTGTGATATCCCCAGCATATGCTCTGTTGGCCTCTGAAAGGTTCCTTTAGCTAAAACTCTAAGTGCTACACATATCTTAGTCTCCACAGGTATTGGTTCCACTTGGTTTGTCCTTACTGTCAGTTGTCATCTGAACACAGCGTTAGAAACTCACAAAAAGTGTAAAAACTGTTGAAGCTAAACACTGCAGTCACTCGTATGAAAAGGAACTAGTCACAGCACTTGTCCAATGGCATACAGGGATGTACAGCAGCTAGTAAAAATAAAACTCATCCACTGAATGAAAAAAAAGTTTCTTTTTAAAAAAAAAAAAAAAAGTATTCAAGGAAAATATTTATTACATTTTGTTAAAAGTCACTTCACTTATGTTTCTTTTAAAAAATCACATACAAAAGTTTAAAATGTTGCTTATAATAATATACAAAAAGTTTTTACTTCAGCTCTCTATGTTAATCTTATACTTAGTATATATTGTAAAAAATCAATCTTAATATAAATATAGAGTCCTCCTATAGTAGTTTCTATATATAGTATAATAATTTTTACAGTTTATATATATATTTTTTATTTATATATATATATCTCTAACTATCTAACTAATATAAATATATAAACATATAAATGAATAATTGATCATTAAATAACTTAATAAATAATATCAATCCAAATCAAAAACTTGTTATTAAAAAAAATGTAAATTAAAAAAACAAAATAAAAAATTCTAACATCAAAAAGTAACTGTAATGTAGTGTAGTCGCTTATTCCAGCTCTCATGGGGCATCTGTGAATTGCCACCAAATATTCTTTAAAAGCTAACATTTCTCTTTTATTTCCCTCTTTTCCCCCCATCTTTCTTTAAGATTGTCTAATAAAAGTATGTTCTGGGTACCTACACAACCGTCTAATTGTGGTTTTGTTGTAATTTCTCTAATATAAAAGTACTGTCTTCACATATATGTCACATTGACCACATGCCCCACATTTACTAGTATATGCTTCTGTTAACTTCTTAATAGAACAACTTTCAAGCAAATATTTCCAAGTTCTTACTTATCTTATATCTTATGCGAGAAATTAGAATGTGGTTTAGGCCTTGTGTGTTCATTCATCCAAAGTATTTGCCAATAAAAGTTAATTAAAATACTTTTTACTTGGCTACTGGTATCCATATTGCACAATGCACTATATGCTCAAATGGTACTTCCCCTTCTGTTTCCTTGCTTTTATATTAAGTTCCAACTCCATCCAAATAATTACTGCAAAAAAAAGGGGTGGGCTTATTGTGGGTACTCTTGCTCCTTATATAATATCCTGTATCTAGCATCATATGTTCATCATAATGTCACCTCAAATTCAAGCTTCATTATTTTCAGCTTTCAACTCTCTTCACTTCTATCTTCCATTCTATCAGATGTCATTCCAATATTTTTAAAATGTTATTATGGTTATAAACAAAACGTATCTAAGTAAGCTACTGTCAGTTGTGGATGACGGAGGTTGCATTTTGTGTGTCTCTATCCACCATGTAGCACTCTACAATTTCCACATCATGCAGACTGTGGTAAGTTAATAGGGGTCTAAATACCCTTTTCCATCTTAGCCAGGGTCTATTTGCAACAGCAGCAGCATAAACATGTACCTGTTGTGAATGCATATGTATAACAGCAGCTGTAGCCCTAACAGACTTTTCATGTAGAGTACCTTCCTTGGCTGTATTCCAATAGGGTTTGGAATTTCCAAGGAAAACCTACACTGAGTCTACATGATTGGTTTATAACTTGTTGAATAGCTCCTCTATCTTGAATTGGTTGATTAGCATGCTTATGTTGTAATTAACATGCCATGATATTACTGTGTTTGTGCTGCTCTACATACTGTGTAGATCTGCTTACTGAATACAGGATGGTGTGCTCCCATGTACATATTGTGCTGCAAAGTCAACACAGTTTTATTGGAGCATGTAGGCCTTATTGAATCTACACCAAAGAGTTACCTCACAGTATGACTAACTTTTAAGGAAAAAAAGTTATAAAGCAAATAGACATTTGTCAGGATTCAATAAACTCCATGTAGGCTCCTTGTAGAACCTAACAGGGTGTATCTATGTACACAAAGAAGTGCCTGTGGTGTTCAATGAATATTAATGAAGGCCTGTGCACTTAAACAAGGTTTTGCAGCTCACACCAGTGCATCTGGCCACAAAACCTCTCCATGAACGCGGAAAGCACTTCCACATACTACTCAAATATACAGATTTTCTCAGAATGTCCAGATGTTTGCCTCATATTTTTGGCCTATTACTCTTAAAATTGTGTTTTTCTGGCAAATCATTGCCAACTATTTGAGGACTGATGTCAGAAAATAATGACAGACATTTGAAATTCAGACATCATACCTATCAGAAAATTCATGATAATGCAAAACCTGTTATTCTATCAACTTTCTACATTTGTAAGAGTATATAAAAATTGTCCCAATATTCGTACCTTTGCCCACCCATTATGTATGGCTTGATACAGATGTCTTACTCTAACAGGTTGAGAGCTATGTACTTCCATGTAAGTTTGCTGCCTGCAACAGGTTGATATATGTCAGTATTATTCTTAATTAATATTGTATGTGTGATTGTTTACTGTTCTCTCCATTTTCTTCTTCTTTTTATTTATTTTTTTATTTCCCAAGTTTTCACAATGTGCCACTTGTTTACATAATTGGACCGCCCATGTGTCAGATGTGACCTAGATATCCAAAAATGGAAACCAGATGCATTCAATTAATACCGCTGTGCATCACTGGGCATCACACAAACCTGGTAAGCGAAGCTGCGCTATACTAATACCATGAAGTTAACAATGAATACTAATATAGGGGGCTTCATGTAACTAGTTCTGTGGCAACAGGTGTTAAGTTTCAGACTAGAATGCAGCTGATTCTGGGTTCTAGTGCAGGGTATGCAAACTTTTCTTATACTGTTGTGACATTGCCTCTTATACAAAGTGCTACAAAGAAAGGTGGTACGTCAACATTTTTGTGAAAAGAGCTGAAAGCTTAGTACTAATGTACACATTGTCCTGGGTTCAAATACTCCCCGGGATTCATGAAGCTTGCACCAGGCGCAGGCATAGCGTAGGCGGTATAACACCAAATATGGCCGCTGAGCGATTCAGGTATGATCCAATTCCACATGCACTACCGGCGTACGCCAGATCTGTGCAGCCCTCGGCTTAGGTATGCTAATCACCCCATGTGCATTGCCGCACCATGCAAATGAAGGTGTATAGTGATTCATGAAGTGGTGCAGGCATAGCGTAAGCCCACAGAAATGTAAACCAAAAAACACAGTTTACATTTTTCCAAACAGAACATCGGAGATATGAAAGCAGACCAGACTCATGTATTACAAAGTTAACTTATGCCAATGGCTAAATATACAGCCAATGGCATAAGAAAAGATGCACAACACCTAAAAAACATTTAATGGCATGTCCACAGTAACGCAAAGTACAACTGCAGGGCATGTGTGCGCAAACGGGAACACAAAGAAAATATATACAAATGTCATAAAATCGCAATGTAATACAAATCATGATTTCACCATAATACTCAATGGTATGCATGGTACACCACAGCCAAGCTGCAAGGGTTGATAAGGGTCTGTGACAATGCTCAGTGCGGTAACTAGGAATTAGTAGTCAATGCCATGCAAATGAGGCAGGTAATAGTGAATCGCAAATGTCCCGCCGGACTAAGGATGTACCATACGGTGCAGCACTACAACACCGAGGAGTGGTTTAGAGGTATATATGACATCAGCAGTGGGGTGTGCCACCGTAGCTGTAAGCACATTGGTGCAATGCAAATCCGGCCAGACCGTTGCTAAGCAAAGCTGCAGGACAGGGGTGGGGAGGTAGGTATAGCATCGTTTAGCTGAGAGCACATATGGTGTCCAAAAGCGCATGTGTACGGGGATGAAAATGTGCCCGAAACCCGGTAAGCGGACACACGTGCTGCACACCATAGCTCAAACAGGAAGGTCAGGGGAAGAAAATAAGGAAATGCCGCAGTAGGGTAATTGGTATACAACTGAGCAATTAACACCTATTAACTCACAGCGGGCAATCGATGGCAGCTGACAAGTCTGTTCACAGAAACCTGCAAAACAGGATAGGGGAGGTGTCGGATTGCAAAGAAAAGAGAACTGTCATAGCAGAGCAAAGCAAACCTGCAGTAGACTGGCCACAGAACACATTACGCAAGATAAGCCTAGTTTAGGAAAGTACAAATGAAAGCAGGCTGCTGGATGCATGCCAGAAAATGGGAGGTGAAATGTGAAGAAATGTAAATGGAAGGGCAAGAGGTAATCCACGGCAGTCAAATGTAATTCAACATCAAAGGCACCACAATAGTAGTTCCTGTCGTAAAACACATAAGATACCCTGTACATACACACCCTATGACATCATCAGTGTTCACAGCAAAATAGTATAAAGTGTGAAAGCATCTCACACACACCTGTGTATTCCCAAACACTGCACCATAGGTGTAAATTTTACAATGTACATGTTCGGAGCTGACATAGCTGTGATTCATCACCATGTGTTAGTGACTGAAGGTGTTGTGGAGGATGATGCTGACAACCACCGCAGGCCCCGGAGGAGGAGAAGAGTGTTCAGATCAAGGGTAACCTATAAGGGGCTACATGATCTGGAGATAGTAGAGTGCTACAGGGTGGACAGGGACATCTTACAGCAAATAGATGAGCTGTGCTGGCCATGCCTGAGATCCAGAAACAACAGAGGGGAACCCATCCCAATGGACACGAAGGTATGTGTAAGCTTGCGAATACTAGCCACAGGTACCTTTCAAAGGCCAACTGGAGATATAATGGGGATCTCACAGGCATCAGCATCCAGGGTACTACACCAGTTACTGGATGCCATGTTACCACATGCCAATGACCATATATACTTCCCCTGAACTCAGGAGGAGTTGGCCAGCAATATGCGTCTCTTCCACCATGTGGCACACTACCCAGAGGTACTGGGTGTGATAGACTGCACGCACATACATATCAAGTCACAACCCGGTGAGCATGGCAGGTGCTACATAAAACGCAAGGGATACCACTCCATCAACTGCCAGGTCGTGTGCAATGCCCAGGGCATTATCATGGATGTGTGTGCTGGCAGCCCTGGAAGCTACCATGACTCCCACATCTGGCATGCCTCACAGCTGTATCAGGTATTTGTCAGGGGGACATCCCACATGGCTACCTTGTGGGGAATGCTGGCTATGCACTGGAGCCATGGATGATGACTCCCATCAGAAATGCACACACACCCATGCAAGAACGCCATAATGAGGCACACGCACAAACCAGAATCATCATAGAACATGTGTTCGGGATGCTGAAATCATGGTTCCATTGCTTGGACATATCTAGTCGAGCCTTGCAGTACTCTCTAGGCACGTGTGCCCACATCTTCATAGTATGTGCCATGCTACATAATATGATCCTGCGGAAACAGCTGCAGCATGGACATAATGGTGAAGGCCCTCACAGCCCACCGCAATTGCCAAGGCCATCACAGGCACAGAGGGATTCAGACCATGAACACCCTGTGCCAGCCCCAGTAGGCAGACAGAGGCATGCCCAATATGCCTACACCTTGGCAAAGAGGGAACATATAGCACATACTCTGACAGTGTAGGCCCCTACAGACTGACACACCTTTCCACCTGCGCACACAGTAAAATGGATGGCACACACACACACATGACCACCTGTAAATTGTAATGTATAGGTGGCCTACTGTGTGAATCCTACATAGGCAGCCCTCAACCATTGCACACACAACAGCTATTAGAACAAGGAATGTCAACACCTGAACAGTACATGCACCTATCAGCATATGTTGGTACTGTATGTATAGGTTCCTAGGTACATCGGTAGGTACACGCCCGATTGTCAGAGGCCATTCATCAATCGAGGCAAACAGTGTCTACTGTCACCACCACATCAAGTAACCAACTGACCCTCAGTGAAGCAGAGCCAATTGCGGGATCCATGTGTGTAATCACTGTTCCCCACATGCTCTGCATGAATTCCCTGGTGTGTAAATGAGGGGCTCCATACAATGTAATCATGGATGTAGTGGCAAAGCATGGGGTGTACCCATGACAGGTATCTGTCACCCCAGCATGCTCCACCTATGGTTGTGTGAAGGTGTAGCACATTATAGTGTGTGGCTCACTGTGACATACATTCCCAATGCTGGGGCACATCCATTAAACATCACTTGGACATACCATTAATAGGTCTCATCCATATGTAAACTAACTAAGTTACCCATTTGATTGCAGTATGGTGTAACAGCCATAGTACAGTCCACATACAAAACGCCATAACACTTGTACAAATCCCAGATGCCCAAGTGGTAAATGCACTGACTGTCGTGCATGTTCCTGGTACCACGTTCTGCAAGGGACGTTATGTAATCCCGAAGGCACGAATAATGGATGGTGGATGCAGGTCATCAGATCAAGTTTAGCACATGTTAGCGGGAATATGCATTGCCCAGCTCTGGTAAGCGTTGTTTAAACATGACTATACTGATATGCGCGAAACAGGGCTAAGCTTCTCTGAATATTGCGCAGATCACGGTCAATGATGTCCAGAACAGGTGAAACTAGCATTATTCATCCCTGTACTAATAGTGCCTGCTCTGAAGGGTAAAACGACCACTGCCAGGAGTAGAACACGCAATCATGTACACAATCACCTAACACTAAGCTACCCAAGATGTACCAACGGCAGGTGTGTAATGTGACAGGTTCAAACACAAACGTGCGGAGTCCAGGAAACAGTATAGACTGACATGTACACAATGAAAGGTGTATTCTCCCTCTCACACTCTCTCTCATATATATATATATATATATATATATATATATATATATATATATATATATATAATAGAGATAGAAAGGGAGATAGAGAGATATATGTTGATATATATGGATTCACCTATATCTGCAAGGTTTACTATTGAAATGTCGAACGGCACTACATCGACTGTACTATAGTCGAACACAGAAGTTCAAAAATAGTAATGTCGATGACAAAAAAACAATCTAGGAATGGTTTTAACATAGGTCGAGGTAGGTATTCAGTATTATTCAGAACTACAAACATCTCCCCTACCGCGACCCATGTTAAAACACAGTCCTACATTGTTTTTTTGTCGTCAACATTACTATTTTCGAACTTCCGTGTTCGACTATAGTACAGTCGATGTAGTGCCGTTCGACATTTCAGTAGTAAACCTATCTGCAAATATATAGATAGGTCAACGACATGTACACAACCATGGAGGTAGAAATAAATAGGATACTGCCAACTATGGAATGTGTCACATACCGACACGCGTAATCATGAGGCTTAAAGACCGAAAGAACACAGTACCGGAACACTGGAACCACGTGTAATATTATCACGATATTAAGGGACATTTAGTTATCGCTGCCAGTGTTGCGGTCCATGTAGGTACTGTGTTCAACTGTGTTTGTGATTGCTGTAGTCTGTGTATGTGTGTGTTGAGGGTGCCGTGTGCATTTCCGTGGGACTGTAATGTGTGTGTGTGTTTGCATCGTGTGTCTGTTAGTGCTAACTTGGAGGTAGAGCAGTATGGTACGTGTGGTCATAGTTGGCCATAGGCATGCGGTACCACCTGTCCCACTTTAAGAGGGACAGCCCCTCCCTGGGCGGTTGTGTCCTGAAAAAAAATATTAAAAAGGGCAAATGTCTGAGATTGTAGGACATAATTATGTCCCATATATTATGTAACAGTTGCATTAAATAGTTATGCCAGTATCAACAAAATGTAAACGTTACATGAAACATGATAAGTAGCTAAAGTGCTACAAGAATAAGTATGTATTCAGGATAAAAGTATGTTCTATCCTGTGTACTGACTGTGGGTATGTGTCGGCTTGTAAGCACTGATGTGTGTCCTGCAAATGTCCCACTATGACCATTTGAAAAGGTGGCAATCCATGCCAAAGAGGCTCAGTCATCAACACAACTGCAATGAGTGCAAATATCTGTGACAGAAATACACGAGACAGCTGTCATTTAGTAACATTCCTTTACATATCGCTGTATTTCCGGAGGTATGGAACTATCAACCTCATCTGCATACTATATAGAAACCAATTAACAATGGCTCAGTGTATAAGCCCGTAACAACCATAGTTCAGTCTACTAACTGATAGGTCTTCAATTAGGGAAGGAGCCTACACACATATATGGAATATGTAGAAATGCAGTCCCAACAAGCCTTTATATGCTATGTACACCCACCTACATCTCCCCCACACCCAAAACAATTGCAATACATACTGTAATAACATCACAAACATCCACTCACTCAATTACATCTGCAGAAGCGTTAACATACCTTGTGAGAGACACATTTGTAAAGGCACCATGTGAAATCGTAGCTGTTGTATAATGGAACAAATGGCGATGTTACAGGATTTGTTTGCAATAGTCCCTTATCAGATGGTTGAGATGACAGGTACACTCACATGTAGAACCACATACTCTAGCCATCACACACAATCCACGGGGGACATGAATTCAAAATATCCGTGTCTCTACAAATATCAGTTGCAATTCCTCATAACAAAACACATACATGCTGTCTTCCCGAAGGTAGGGCAAAATGGCAACGCCCAAGTGGAGAATTAAATTATACCCCACTGTTGCCACTTAATTAGTGAATGGAGTAGCTGCACAGCTGATGTGCATGTAATAATTTACTCAGGAACACCAATTGGTGGCAGGAAACCATGTTACAGGTATCGACGTATATAAGGATGACTTGCCATACATTCAAACCGTATGCTCATACCACAGAACCGTTTAAACAGTAAAGGTGTAAGAGAGATATTTATGAAGATTTGGAATGCTAACAAGGTATGTAGAACACTCAGTATGTTAGTGTACGTAGAGCCTGTTTTGTATAAATTAAAAGTGTACGCAATGCATAAATTGGGAAAAGGTATTCTGTAGTGATGTCTTGTTGAGCATAGCAACGCTTGTAGAAATTGTGTGTCCTGCTGTGGGCCACAAGGTAAACATCACATACACCACAAGGGATGTTACATGAGGGCTTTAAACAGAACAATTCCACACCACCCGCTATCAGTGGTAGGGTATGTCCAACAAGTATGTGCCATAGCAGGGGATAGTATATGTTGATATACTGTTATAGTAGGCATGTGTATGGGCATATAACGACAATAACATACCTAAGGTGGTCCTGCTGTGCAAGTATGCTTTGCATTATGGGATAATGTGTAAAATATGTGTAATGTACAGTATTGTAGGTAGATATGTCAGATATTCTACACAGCACAACTGTTATATCATGCAAACAAAAGGTATCATCAATTGGCATGTACGATACACAATAACAGGATACATATGGCTTGTAGTCACTGGACACTGTAACAGCATGATAGCTAATCAAAATGGAAGAGCTACTCAATTAACCATGCACAAAGGACATGTAATAGCTTCACAGGTACATAGTGAGGTACTATGCTGTCAGGCAAGTCTATGTGTAAGCCCAACTACAGTGTTTACACCAGCAGCATCTCTCTAGGGTAGTGTCCTGTCTGTGAACAGCAGAGCCATGTGTTACCTGCACCTCTATACAGTACAGCCACTGCAGTGATCCCTGGTGTATCAGTGTGACCGCCTACAGAGTCACCTATGACCGGTGTGTTGGGTATGTTATAACACCCTATTGGCTGTAGTTGATGGGCACACGTGGAGTCTGTGGGCTATAAGTAATTGTTGTTGTGTTTGGTAATGGGGGCTGCCTCTAGTGCCTACACAGAGTATGGAGAGGTTCTGCAAATGTTGTACTCATACTATGTGTGGCCTGTGGTGGTGGAGATCTAGTGAGACTATGTGATGAGTGGGGTGTGTTGCAAATGTTAAACGTCCTCACATGAATGTCAAGTCCAGTCTGGGTTGGTGAGAGCATTACCCCCAGCATGGCTACATATGTGCATCTCCCACAGGCTGTAGTGTCGTATGTTGGGAGGTGAGAATTGACTGTGTACATAAGACAATTGCTCTATTGCCACATGTTTGCCATATTCATCATATAGACAGGCAATAGCACTGGTATGTGACACTTGGACATGCCTGTATATTCAACCATGTCTCACAAGATATGTGAGTTACGTGTGTACAACAGCTGTTGTACTGTAAGCAAGCTGGAAATGTAAGGACAGACAGTGTACTTGTAAGACATGAGTTGGAATGGGTGCTATAGTAATCAGTAGCTCATGAAGTGCTCACATGTTCTGAACAAGTGCTGAGCATGAATATGCAATACAGATAGGGTGTTGGATAATATCAACCCACTGCAACCCACAAGTGGGGACGACAGTCACAATTGGAGGCACTGCACTATTACCCTGCTGAGTATGGTCTGCAAGTCTATGAACCTTTATCAACGTAGATGTTAGCAGTACAGAAGTAGATGACAGTATGGATGATTTCACACTGCATAGCATACCTGTGACAGGTCATAGGACATCATCACCCATACTGTGTTCCAGCTACACTGAGT
Source organism: Protopterus annectens (assembly GCF_019279795.1). Classification (NCBI taxonomy): domain Eukaryota; kingdom Metazoa; phylum Chordata; order Ceratodontiformes; family Protopteridae; genus Protopterus; species Protopterus annectens. The sequence goes on from NC_056725.1 coordinate 1,221,504,302, forward strand.
ATACTAGATGTACCTTCGTATGTCACAGGAGTGTTCTACCAGTGGCCTGTTGACAGAAGCAACACTACAAAAGGTGTCTGAGTGACATGTGCATATCACACCAGTGGCAGCTACCGTAAAACAGGGTTAATGTTGTGTACTCCCCCCTCAGTGTAGCCCATACCACACAGACAAATGGGAGGCATCTGTGTATATAAGGATGTGAATGTCCATGACCTAGGAGCAATAGCTGTCTCAGTGTTGTGGACAACATACAGAATGGGCTTTGTGGGTGAGGTGTGTGACACATGTGGACAATCTGACAGCTGGTAATAGCATTGTCACCGCTAGGTGACTAACCCTGTACCCATTAACTACCACCTAGGCAGCGGTCAACATTATGGACACAGTGTAAGGGATGGTGCTGTGCAGTTCACCTCCCTGAGTTGGTGATGTCTCCAGGCCTATTAGGTAGTCATATGAGGCACCCATGTCGTGACAGGGTACCATCCATGAGCATGGAGATCATTGCACAGGCATACTCAGCACTCAGGTGACCAATATCGGATCACATATCACCTTTAAGAGGTATTGGCCATGTGTGGATGGGCGATACCAGCCTTCACAATCCTCACCTCCACTATGCAGCATGCTGGCTACCTTGCATAAAGACATGTGCTACACTGTGATGTTGGACATGCTACACATACATATCCTGATCTGAAAGACATACGTCATGGACAGCCACCGTCCTACTACAAGGATCGCCACATGCTGGACAGATCCCTGTGCCATACATGTTACATACTCCTGCCATACCATGCAACCCTGTCCATGAAAGCTGCACATGTCATCTCTGTCATACATGGTGCGATGACTGCATGGTAGATGCATTATTAACTGTCTGGATCAGTATTGTGGCACTGATGCACCTCGCTGTGGCATAATGGCTGTCGGATACAGCTAGAAAACCTTACCCGTACATGCCATAGTTGATAACCATCCCTGCGAATGCCGTCCGGCTAGCCATTGTCCCATGTCTATCACATGTGCAAGACATGCGATACATGGCAGGATTTTGAACTGCTGTACAGTGCCGTGTAGATGTATATGGCAAAATACATGCATGTAAAGGTTTCCGTGTGTATGTGTGCATTGTCACTGCTCATGTCCATTAAGGCAGTGTATGTGTTGATATGTGACATATACACAGCATCAAGGTCAACAGCATTACTGTGGGCACATCCAGGCATGTGCTGATAGGTAACACCAGTACAGGCAAACAGACATGCCCACATTAAGACAGAATTCACATGGAGTATGAACAATGTAATGAGGTGACACACATATATGGTGATGATATCCAATGCATAACGGGTGTTACATGTGTGTGACACAAACATGGCAGTCGTGTCAGTGTCATGATGATTTGCAAAGACAACTGTTCAGATGTACTAAATTTAATACAAATGTAGGTGCAGCTGTATCTCTGTACATCTCTGTGATACTGTGACCTGTCTCCATCATTATGTCTTCCAGATAATGCCTCATTCACGCCTGCCAGCGTATAGCAGCCAGGGGGATGATGCCCTCATCCCGTACCTCCATGAGAACTGCGAGGTGTAGTTAGCCATATGCCACAGCTTACCCAGCAGCATGACGACCTATGGCAGGACCTTCACAGGAGGGTTAATGATGAGGCTGGCCATTACCGCACCTACCAGCAGGTGCGCAGACACTGTATGGACCTGATATGACATGCAAAACAGTGTGTCAATACAATTGTCAGGGAACAATGTGGAACAGGTGGTGGCCCACTAACCCAGCCCCCACTCACACACACCGAGGAGCTACTCGCCAGCCTGGGGACACCCTCAGAACAGAATCCACAAACACTAGCTGCCATCGTGGAGGTGGGTGTCTCCCAACCAATGAGCCTGGAGTTGCCTGGTAAGTCACTACTGCACATATGACTATTATATCCCATTTAGTTGCATGTGTCACTGTACAATATGTAATGTAACATCATATGCAAGGTATGTTTACACAATTGCCGCATACTACAGTATGCTACCCTGTGTATGCACACATGTGCATACTATATGCTATTGTACAGGCAAATGTGTTAGCATGCACAGTGCACCCTGTGGCTGTCATACAGTCATGGATAATGTTCAAACTGCTGTGTCACCCCTATACAGGTACCTCTGGCGTGCCGCACAGACATCAGTCCATTGCAGGTGAGACAGTTATCAGTATCAGGCATGTTAATGCATATATCTATATGCCATGTGGCCAGTTAACACATGTACACATAATGTATGGTCCAGTCATGATATACAGGTCGCATCTGTCATCATTCACACTGGCTATCCATGTGCAATATATACAAACTAAATGAAACACCGACATGAAACTACAGTATCTGTCATTTCTAGATGTGTGTACAGCTGTGCATACAAAGGTGGAGGTGTTCAATGTAGGCATATATACTGTACATTGGAACAACACATGTGTGGTATGCAAACAGTACCACACAGTGAGCTGAGATATGGGCAGCTCACAGGAGTCACCATTGTGTAATATGCTCCTGCAATGGGTGCACACATTGTGATGTGCCATCTGACATGTCCCAGACATGTAGTGTTCCGGCTGCAATATTGTCTCACTATCCCATAGTACATACCCCACATACCAAACATACAACCCATTGTCTGCATAGCCCTGTGGACAGTGACATATCTGACATCTATGGGTGTATGTCATATGGGACAACACAGACATGTGAGATAGATGGCCATCACAAACATTTGGCCAACACATGTTCACACATGGCCATGGAGGATGGCCAGAGACATGTAGCCACACAGTAGTTGTGATGTGTATACACCCTGTTGCACATTGTCCACACATGGTCCAACTATAGCCTTAGTTGGCTGATTATATAGTTGATGTGGAACACTGGACATCCTAAACACCTGTGCACAGCTAGTGAAGGTGTCACTTAATTCGACCATATAAGATGTGTTGAACATCACGACTGTGTCATAGCATGACAGTAGTCACCTGTACAGCTTCCACAGACATTAACACCACATCAGGCCACAGATACCGTACATTTCCCTTGCTGCTGTAGGACATCACTGTCAGCTGTGCACCTCATGTGTGTGGTACATTAATGTCATGTGAGACATGGTGTATTGACAAGTATGCCAGGTGTGGACATGGTTGCCAGGCAGCTAAGACTTTGTAGTAGTTGTGCAGGGGTGTCATCCGTAGGTCTTCCAGTGACCTGTCACATGACACAGCATGGTTTGGTGTGTATACACCTCAGCGACGTGGGTCACAATCCACAGTTATGTAATGTGTATGCACGCAGTTATGGCTATGCACTGTGTGCGTATTACACACGGTATAGCACTATAGATGCCTAATGATGCCATGCAATGGCACAGTGTCTGTACTTCAAACTGTATAGCAATGTAGATGCCTCACACTACCCTTCAATGTTTATGCACATTTGCTAAAAGTGCATTCTATCTGTAGGGCATACAGACAACACTGCAATGTGATACCCATTACAATGCTGTACATGTGTCAGGACACCATTGTGTCAGACATGTATGCATGTCAATGCACACATCAGCAGATTACATGTCAAGGTCACTTCAGCCATGTGTACTGTTAACCTGTGCTGGTCCACATGGTGTATCACAGGGATGCATGCTTACTACCATGATTGTGTGAACTGCATGGCTACTGATATGACACCTGCTTGCTGTTGTGTGCAACCCAGGGAGGTATGCTAACTACCACTATTAATGTCTGAGCTGTATGCCGTCTGCTGTATCACATGCATGCTGCATGCCGTCTGCTTCTGATATGACAACTGCTTGCTGTTGTGTGCAACCCAGGGAGGTATGCTAACTACCACTATTATTGTCTGAGCTGCATGCCGTCTGCTGTATCACATGCATGCTGCATGCCGTCTGTCAAATCACATGCATGGTGTGTCTGTGTGTCTGTGTGTCTGTCTGTCTATTGTAATGTAGAGTCTTTCTTTGCATTCACAGGTGATGTAGGTGCGTTACCCTCCTGTGGTCCATCTGATGTTAGTGTCCCCACAGATACTAGCAGTGATGAACATATGCATGAGGTACAGGCAGGGTTGTCAGGGGCTGAATCTGTGCCAATGGTTGCCATCCCAGCTATGTCCCCCTCTTCCCCGCACACAGTTCTCATGCCAACACATACCCCATCACCAGTGGCCATAGAGGAAGGACAGTCAGCGTGTGTTAGCTTGGAACAGGAACGTGTGGTGGCTACAGAAGGTGTGTCTCCACACCATGGTGTCAGTGTAATGACTGCAGATGTGCCACACAGGCATGTGGCCAGTGCTGCTCATAGGAGGACCTCTGGCAGACATGCACCTGCAGGACAGAGCGCAGCAGCTGGTGTCACCAGACGTATGTTTCAGACTGTAATGGTGGCACAGGCACGTGCTGAACGGCAGAACAGTGAAGGGCAGAGGCTTCAGAGGGCTGCTATCTGTACTCTAAATGACAATATCCAGGCATTGTCAAATGCTCAACAGCATATTGCTGATGTTCTGGCAGGCGATTGGGTGACATGGTTGGAATCCTTGACCAATGGCAATCTGCGAGCGCGAGCTGTCTGTACTGGAACATCTGGTAGGAGTGAGGCATAGGCCATGCAGACGTAGGCCAGCTACACCACCTAGTGCAGGTCAATGTGAATGAGCCACCTCACATGCTCACTCCCATAGTGCAGGTAGCAATAGCAGTGCAGCTGGTGCTGCGCTGTCCACACCAGGACACAGCAGGCCATGGGGATGTGGCCCTGGACATTCCCAGCGGGGACATGGTTCCAGTGGACAAGTGTCATCGAACAGTAGCCATTCTGTACCTCCGCCTGGTAGTGCCCATGCAACCCCTGGCAGGCAAAGGTCATGTGGCCGTGGCCGGACACAGTGAGCTGTACATCCTGGTCTGTACAATCTGGAGCTGTCAATAATACCTCTGTGTAGGCCTGACAAAAGGCAGAACTGTGTGCACACATATGCGCACACAGCAGAAACATCTGTAGGGCACCGCAACACCCACATGCATAACACACATGTCCAATCAGATCACCGGACCTTACCCACACAGATGATGTCATCCACTGGTGCAGCCTATGCTCCTGGCAAACATTATCACCCTGTGCATATAATGATGCCTGTGCCGCATCCCTGTCATCCATACCATTGGTGCAGAGGCATGCTCATATGGTCTGATGGACAGGATGAACAGAATAGTGAAATAAGTATATATGACATTAGTTGTGTACTGTTGACACGCACCAGACATACCATGTAGTAAGGTTTATAATGCATTGTTATATGTTCACAGTATGTGTCTTGGTAACAATGGTAACAGCATGTTGGTAATTATGCCCTGCTTCCCTCCTTAAGGTCCAATTGCATGTGCCATTATGTTACAGTGTTTGCAGTTGGAGTGCATTGTTGTATGTTCACAGTATGTGTCTTGGTAACAACAGTAACAGCATGTTGGTAATGATGCCCTGCTTCCCCCCTTAAGGTCTACTTGCATGTGCCAATAAGTAGCAGTGTTTGCAATTTCACATGTGTAAATGTGGAGTACTCACAGGCATGTATGGCAATACCAGCATGCTATATGTAGCCTCAACCTCACTGTTAGAAAGGCTACCATTCCACAGATGTCCACATATCTACTGATCCAGAAGCATGTGGGCTGTTTAATAGGCTACAGTGGCTAGAGACGTGACATCCATACCAGGTCACATCACAGGTATGTTGACATGGTGCAGGGGGTTTACACAGCGGTCTGGCCGATGATAACGTTAGAGGCCACTTGATAGCATGAGGCCTCACTGTGTAGCAGTAATACCATGTCACATTACAGGATGAGAACACACACAGACATACACAGAAACACACAGTAACATGCCCACACTCACGGGGTCAACAACACTATAATGCACACTCGATAGTGTTGAGGTGAGGACCCCTGCCTATGTGGTAATCACCCTCACAGTACTGTGCACCCACATGATGCGACACAGAGAATGAACATGTACAGGTAGCCAGTAAGGCTGAGACCGATGGCATCAACAGGGTAGTAGACTGCATCACCATAAGGGGTTAGGGATCCTGTCTGTTCTGTATGGTAGCATACATTCCCACTCCATGCACAGACAGCCATACATACATACACACACACACACACACACACACACACACACACACACACACACACACACACACACACACACACACACACACTGTGGAGTCCACAAATGTCATTCACATACAGATAGCTGACATGTGTGTGATACACACACCACCCCTGCCTATGTCATGCTTTCCACACTGCTGTATGTACAGTTCTCTACAACAGTGTACAGGGGTGTGTAACAATTGGGATGTATTCCCCACCATATGTGGCATATATGGTCACACAAGCAAACACACATGGCAGTACTGTGAATGATACACCTGCTATATGATGATACGTCTGACAGACATGCAGCAGTATTGGCTACATTATGTGTACCAACGCTACCTTCGGCAATTGTGCTGCTATATGCACATGGGAGGATGTAAGTGTTACAGGTGTCAAGTGACTTACAGTCAGTAACACCCTGACCGCTGTGTAGGTTGTATGTCTTCACCATCAAGTAACAGTAACATAGCGTACTGTTTGCACATGTAATGGTAGGATGGCTTGTGACACACCTGTGAGCCATCTTCGGCAAACATCCATCTGCAAAGGTGGATCACCACTTTATGTACACACATCCATCCATACCTGATGTACATCCTACCATACTGTCAGTATTTCACCATATACAGGTGTCAATGATGGGGCTGCATTGCAACTGCATGTTGTAGGGCACAGATGAATTACATACATCAGCAACTGCACATGCATGGTAGCTGCATGCACACCACTACATGTACATGTGTGTTGGTCCTACATGCTTGTCATGTAGCCATGTTTGTATGCATTGCAATTGGTGGACATGTGTGATGACATACATAACACATGGACTGTTGTATGATATGATGGTTGTCATGGGTAACTGGTACAAAGGGAATGTTACCTCGGTCAACATTGCTACCTTATGTACTGTTAGCATTCAACAGCCATGGACCTACCTTTCATGTGCATGTGTGTGATTGCTGTAGCCACTTGTCTGCACGGAGGACAGCAAAAGCTATGCTATGTACATATGTGTTGTGTGTGTGCGCGTGTGTGTGTGGTCCTTGTACATATCCACTGCGATTACTTGTATGTCATATCCAAACATGTGTGTTCTTTGGTGTACAGTGACAGTCATCTGTTACAGCTGTGTAAGACCCAGGGTATGTAGAGCTGACCTGGTTATGAACAGTGGTATCATTGCATTGCATAACACATGATGGAACCCTGTCAGTACATGTGTAGTCTGCACAGTTGCTGTAGACCTATGTACAGTCCAATGGTCATGAGTCACATGGTGTTGTGGTAATGTATGGATGCATGTTGCTGGTCCAAGGACATGGTGATGTCTGAGGGCTACATAGTAGAATGCGACATTTACCTCTGTGATCTGGTCAGTATATGTGAGTGGCCTTCATGTATGTGGGGACAGTAACACCATACTGTGCCCTTCTGTGTTTACAATCCGTGTGCATGCAAGACAGCCCTTTGTTACTACTAAGTGTGTGAGCATGCCCAGTGCGCCGTTGTGTAGATGGACACACAGTACTTTCCAAACTGTGCCCTTCCGTGTTTAGAATCCGTGTGCGTGCAAGACAGCCCTTCGTTACTACTAAGAGTGTGAGCATGCCCAGTACGCCGTTGTGTAGATGGACACACAGTGCCCTTCTGTGTTTAGAATCCGTGTGCATGCAAGACAGCCCTTCGCTTCTACTAAGTGTGTGAGCATGCCCAGTACTCCGTTGTGTAGATGGACACACAGTACATTCCAAACGGACATGTGATACTAAGTGTGTGAGCATGCCCAGTGACACCTTGTGTCGGTGATGTGCCTCTGTGTATGGGCATGGCCATTGACATCCTGTATAGCGATGGTGGTCATCCAGGCAACAGATGTCCATACCCCATGTCAGGATGGATTCCTACATTGAACACACTGGTTGACTGTCTTGAAGGGTGTACTGTCTGTGGCGTGTCTTGTATCTATGTAGTGTTGTAATAGTGCTCCGTAGATAGGCAGTTGTTCTGCTCACACCACTGCCGTGTCTTTGTCTACGTCTACCTTGGGACAGTAATATTCTTTTAGACTGCTCAGTCTCTACACATTCCCTGTCAGCATCTTTGCCTTTGCGGATGATGTCATCCACCTAGAAGTATGCCTCTGGGAGTGCTGTGTTCCAGTAATCTCGGTAGCGCATTCTGTAACTGCGTAATGCTGTAGTGTGATAAGATAGTTAGGTGTATGTTCGACTCCCAGCCCTGCCAAGTGTGTGTGTGTGTGTGTGTGTGTGTGTGTGTGTGTGTGTGTGTGAGTGTGTGTGTTTCCAGCTGCCTGGGGACAGAGTAATGCTTTTAGATGGCTCACTCCCCATACATTCCCTATCAGCGTCTTTGCCTTTGTGGATGATGTCATCCACCTAGAAGTATGCCTCTGGGAGTGCTGCATTCCAGTAATCTCGATAGCGCATCCTGTAACTGTGTAATGCTGTAGTGTGATAAAGTAGTTAGGTGTATGTTCGACTCCCAGCCCTGCCAAATGCTTGTGTGTGTGTGTGTGTGTGTGTGTGTGTGTGTGTGTGTGTGTGTGTTTCCAGCTGCCTGGGGACAGAGTAATGCTTTTAGACGGCTCACTCCCCAAACATTCCCTATTGGCATCTTTGCCTTTGCGGATGATGTCATCCACCTAGAAGTATGCCTCTGGGAGTGCTGTGTTCCAGTAATCTCGATAGCACATTCTGTAACTGGGTAATGCTGTAGTGTGATAAGGTAGTTAGGTGTATGTTTGACTCCCAGCCCTGCCAAGTGTGTGTGTGTGTGTGTGTGTGTGTGTGTGTGTGTGTGTTTCCAGCTGCCTGGGGACAGAGTAATGCTTTTAGATGGCTCACTCCCCATACATTCCCTATCAGTGTCTTTGCCTTTGTGGATGATGTCATCCACCTAGATGTATGCGTGTGGTAGTGCGGTGATGCTGGAACTTGGTAGCACGTTCTGTTACTGCATAATGCTGTAGTGTGGTAGACTAGACAGGTAGGTGCTTGATTCCAAGGCATGGCAGGTGTGTGTGTTTGGCAGTTATACCGTATGTGTTGGTATCTGTGGGTGGCTAGCTGCGGGATGTGTTCAATGTGTTTTGTTGCTGACCTATATAGTGTCCACAGCCCGCATATTCTGCCAAGACACTGGGTTGTTAACACATACATTCGCCAATAGGTCTGGTGAGTAACTGTCAGCTGCCCTACTCTTACACTTGATACGGTCTGACCCATGTGATGCAACAAAACACATGTGCCTTGATAGTAACAACACTACATGATGCAGGTGGCACATGTAGTTTCCTTTTCATTCCTGTCTAATGCATTGCTGTCATGTGGTCTGCTGTTGTGATATAAATGCCATATCTACATATGTGTACATGTATATGTGTGTATGTATGTGTATATATATATATATATATATATATATATATATATATATATATATATATGTCCATGTATATATGTATACAAATAATATATATGATATATGTAGATATAGAGGTGGACATAGATGTGAACATATATGTCTGGGGACATCAGCACTATTGAATGTTTGTGCCGGATGATCTGTAAGTGATAACCTGGGGTCTATGTATATCTGCCATGGCGTGGTGGTAATGCACATCGTCTGTAGTGTGCAGGGTCATGGGTTGTAGTCATGTAGACACCGGTTATTTTGTTGCTGGGAAGACCATGGGACATCGAATATGGTGATAGTAAGGCACCTGTTGCCAGTTGTGTACGGATCTGAGCGACACTGAGCAGTGGTTATTAATTTAGAGGTTCGGTATGGATCATATAACTATTCATTAGAAGACTATACTATGCAGATGAGGTTGACAATATTGTATCCCATTTATCACCAGGGTGTGATGCTGGTCCCTGGAGTGTATGTGTGTAGTCAGCTGGGTGCAGGTCTCGAATATAGTTGACAGCATGGGAGGGGGGTCAGGCATACTGTTAGTACATTGCAGAACTGTGCCTTAGGAGTGCTCCTGCCTTAGCACACCTAAGCTAGGGGTGTGTCTATACCTGCCTGATGACATTGGGAGGGATGATAGCAGTGGTGGGGTAGTCAGGGTGTACAGGCTGCACAAACAGGTGTTGATCAGCACAATCAGCAGATGACATGGCCAGCCCGCACCTGAACAGTATGGTAATGCGAGCAAGCAGCATACACACAGGTTTTGTCCGCACTCTACACCACTGGTGTATACCTGCAGAGACATTTCATGACACAGTCCAACCAAATGAGACGGGCTGCAGCAGGCAACATATACCAACATGTGCAGGAGGCTGGGGCAGTGAGGATGTGTATGCTGCCGAACAACCCTTACTGGGGTGACATAAGACTGCATAGACCCAGGGTGACTTACCAGGGGCTACATGGGCTTGGGATGGTGGAGCACTATGGGGTGGACAGAGACCTCCTACAGCACCTTGTTGACCTGTGTCTGCCACACCTGACACATCAAACAGGCCAGGGGAAACACATCACAGTGGATACCACCGTATGTGTTGGCCTAGGTGTACTAGCCACAGGTACCTCACACAGCACAACTGGGGATATCATGAGTATCTCACAGGCATCTGCATCCAGAGAATTGCACCAGTTCACAGACTCCATGTCAACACATGCTAGTGAGCACGTACATGTCCTCAACACACGTGATTAGCAGACCAGCAATATGCATCTGTTCAACCACATGGATGACTACCCTGGGGTACTGGGTGCTATAGCCAGCACACACATACACATCGTAGCACCACCCGGTGAGCGGGGTAGGGCCTACAGTCACTGCAGGGGCATACCCTCCAACAGCTAGGCCATATACGATGGCCAGGGCATGAAATTGAATGTGTGTGCTGTCTGCCCTGGAAGCTATGATGATTCCAATATATGGCTTCTGACACAGCTGTAGCACACCAGTGCCAATATGGACATCCCCTACAGTCTCCTAGTGGGGGATGCTGGGTAAACACTGGTGTCGTGGCTGATGACAGCCATCAGCAATGCACACACACCTGAACACTCACACCATACTGAGGCGGATGCACAGGCAAGACATATACTAGTGCATGTGTTTGGGATGCTCAGTTCACAGTTCTGGTATCTGGACACATCCGTTAGAGCTCTGCAGTATTCACAAGCTACATGCATACAAGTTGTTATGGTATTTGCTATGCTACACAATCTTATCCTGCAGTAACAGTTGCAGCAGGAACAGCATGGGGCAGGGCCACACAGCCCAACACCACTGCCAAGGCCTGTACAGACACAGTGTGACTTGGTGAAGGAACTACCTGAGCAGGGCACAGTCAGCGAAAGCCCGTGCACAGTATGACCTGCCCTTGGCAAGGAGGCAACACAAGGCATATGCACGAATTTGTTTTGTTTATTGGTTGTTGTGATGATGTGTTGAGTATGTGCGTGTGTGTTTGTGAACTGTCGTCGATGATGTGGTGTCGTGGGTGATGTCGATTATGTGTGCGATGTGTTGTGTTGTTATAGAGAACACGGACACAGTAGGTACCCACGGATTTCCCCTCTCTGACCCGCACACAGTACAATGGATGCCAAACATGACGCTACCTGTGCTCGGCCGTGTATAGGAGATGCACTGTGTGCATCCAACATAGGCAGCCCTCCAGCACCGTCCTCAAGTCCAGAACACACCCAGGGTATGTCTATTGACCTAACAAGTGGTAGTTGCATTAGAATGTGTATTTATCCATTGCTATGGTATGTATGTGAGCATACAAGTGACTGTGGTGGCCAAATGTTAGGGCAGCAGATAGTACACATCCATAGTGGCACCATGACCTCTGTAGCACATTCGGGGGTCACAATGGTGGCCTGTAGTACACAGGGTGTCCTAACCCACTGCAGAGTATGGGCTGACCATCATGTGTGTCTGTACAGCCCACACACGTTCCATGCAGCTGGACAGATGTGGACCAATACAGACAAATGATATACGATGGCCTATGGATATGCTCAATGAATGACCCCAACCCCTAAGACACACACAGACTACAGCAGGCCAGGCAATTTGATGTAGGTTGTGTAAGCTAGAATGTCCAACACCACTGTGCTGGTATTTAAAGCTGGGAACTGACATACAGTGGTATCCCTCCAACCAGCAATTTAGGTAGGTCCACACACACTGACATGGAGTACCCGGCATACCAGTACAGTAGTGGCAGATGTGTACAACTGTTGGCTGTGCCCCCCCCCGTCAAACCTACACATGTGAGAGTCATGTGCGCCACCCACGGTGATGTGTAGGACTGTGGTTGTGGTTGGATGTCCCCCCCACGCTATGCAGACATGTAGCAACTGTCAATGCCACATGACCATTAGCTACCCTGCAGACACAGCATGACACCTGTTTGTGTAGAACAGAGGGGTCAGCAAAACAGTACTAACTATCTGGACATGTGACACATGCGATAAAGTTGACCATACTTGGCATGCTCACACACATGATGGTATGACGGCAATGTCGGTCAACAACATGTGTAACAGTCATACTGGGCATGCTCACACACTGAAACACAGGACGGCCAGGCATGCATACACCAGTGGTCCGGACAAATCTGCCAGTACATTGCTATACTGATGGATGACTGCACTGTATGGTGTGTGTGTGTGGTCTAATGTCTGTACATATGCCATGGTCTATTGTTAATTCACATGAGCTATGTGCACAGGGTACTGCTACCAACACATGAATAGGGCGGTTATTTGTTTGCGGACAGACCGACACTTTTGGATAAGGACTGGGTAAGGCACATTCCAGCAGGTGGGAGCAATTGTGCGTGGGTTTGCACAGTGTTAAGCACTGCTGACCTCTGGTCACAGCACCTTATATATGTTTAGACTCCACATTTCTTTGACAGTGCACTACTGGCATACTGGTAGACAAACACGCTTACAGCTGCTCGCTCACCGACATTTCCCCTTACATTTGTCACTCACGCTGGGTGTGTGCGATCCCTTGTGATGCGTATTACATTGGACTACATGACTACAGTATTGGGTATGTGTAACCATTTTGTGACGGCAGGCGTTCGACTGTACGGACTCGGCGGCCTGTCCAGTGATGTAATCATATTATATGCATGTTCCTCATACGATCTGCTCCCATCTGCCTGATACATGGGAACCGATACTCTGCAATGCTGACATGTGACTTGAGTTTGTTAACGCAGCTGTCCGCTGAGTCATGCTACTGCATACCTACTGCACATTGTCCACCTTTCAGATTGCACGACAGGAAACTGCAGGAGTGACACCTTTCCCACTTTGCATGGGACAGTCCCTCATTAGGCATATCTCATGTGACAATACCAGACCTCTCCACCAATCGGGGACACATTTCTACAGAATCAGGGACAGGTCAAGAAAAAAATCAGGGACACTTTTACAAAAGTAGTGCTATTAACTTGAAACATTGACAGAATCAGAGCATATGACTTAATACTCATATTCTGAAGTAAAAGTAGTTTATAACTCTTACTTATTGTCATTAGTCAGTAAGTGTAATTCAACACCTTTCCTTCAACAGTCACTAATTTTAGGAGGGATTAAGAGGGACAGAGTTAAACTTTCAGTCAAACTCAGGGATGTACCTGAAATTCAGGGACAGTTGAGAGGTATGGACAATACTCTAGCCATTGCAACTGTCCTGATTAGGGGACATTCTCATGTTGTACGTGTCTGTACTGGTTGCTTGTTACAGGTCTTGTATACCTGACATGTCGATATGTCATATGTAGTAGCATAAGCAATTTTACTGCTGCTAGACTACACTTTGATTTGTGCCAATATGTATATTTCTGTACTATGCATGGCTGTAGGTATGTTCTGCCCTGGTACGTCTGACATTTCTACAGAGCAGGTTCCACTTTGGCCTTTCAGAATGGTGGCGGCCCTATAGACCCTATATGTTGAGCTATTACATGTGTCAAGGCAACACATACCCACAGCCAGTAGTAAACGGATGAC